>NC_133407.1:62221060-62524090 GCF_049350105.2 Macaca mulatta | reverse complement strand
AATAAAGATGTTCTTTGAAACCAATGAGAACAAAGATACAACATACCAGAATCTCTGGGACACATTTAAAGCAGTGTGTAGAGGGAAATTTATAGCACTAAATGCCCACAAGAGAAAGCTGGAAAGATCTAAAATTGACACTCTAACATCGCAATTAAAAGAACTAGAGAAGCAAGAGCAAACACATTCGAAAGCTAGCAGAAAGCAAGAAATAACTAAGATCAGAGCAGAACTGAAGGAGATAGAGACACAAAAAACCCTCCAAAAAATCAATGAATCCAGGAGTTGGTTTTTTTGAAAAGATCAACAAAATTGACAGACTACTAGCAAGACTAATAAAGAAGAAAAGAGAGAAGAATCAAATAGATGCAATAAAAAGTGATAAAGGGGATATCACCACCGACCCCACAGAAATACAAACTACCATCAGAGAATACTATAAACACCTCTACGCAAATAAACTAGAAAATCTAGAAGAAATGGATAATTTCCTGGACACTTACACTCTTCCAAGACTAAACCAGGAAGAAGTTGATTCCCTGAATACACCAATAGCAGGCTCTGAAATTGAGGCAATAATTAATAGCCTACCAACCAAAAAAGTCCAGGACCAGATGGATTCACAGCTGAATTCTACCAGAGGTACAAGGAGGAGCTGGTACCATTCCTTCTGAAACTATTCCAATCAATAGAAAAAGAGGAAATCCTCCCTAACTCATTTTATGAGGCCAACATCATCCTGATACCAAAGCCTGGCAGAGACACAACAAAAAAAGAGAATTTTAGACCAATATCCCTGATGAACATCGATGCAAAAATCCTCAATAAAATACTGGCAAACCGGATTCAGCAGCACATCAAAAAGCTTATCCACTATGATCAAGTGGGCTTCATCCCTGGGATGCAAGGCTGGTTCAACATTCGCAAATCAATAAACGTAATCCAGCATATAAACAGAACCAAAGACAAGAACCACATGATTATCTCAATAGATGCAGAAAAGGCTTTTGACAAAATTCAACAACCCTTCATGCTAAAAACGCTCAATAAATTCGGTATTGATGGAACGTACCTCAAAATAATAAGAGATATTTATGACAAACCCACAGCCAATATCATACTGAATGGGCAAAAACTGGAAAAATTCCCTTTGAAAACTGGCACAAGACAGGGGTACCCTCTCTCACCACTGCTATTCAACATAGTGTTGGAAGTTCTGGCTAGGGCAATCAGGCAAGAGAAAGAAATCAAGGGTATTCAGTTAGGAAAAGAAGAAGTCAAATTGTCCCTCTTTGCAGATGACATGATTGTATATTTAGAAAACCCCATTGTCTCAGCCCAAAATCTCCTTAAGCTGACAAGCAACTTCAGCAAAGTCTCAAGATACAAAATTAATGTGCAAAAATCACAAGCATTCTTATACACCAGTAACAGACAAACAGAGAGCCAAATCATGAATGAACTTCCATTCACAATTGCTTCAAAGAGAATAAAATACCTAGGAATCCAACTTACAAGGGATGTAAAGGACCTCTTCAAGGAGAACTGAATACTTTCTTATGTTTCTAATTAGCTCTTCTTTTTTTCAGAAATAAATTTATATGGCAAAAGTTGGCAGCTGTTGAGATAACTGAATTTTCTATCCATTCCCTTTACAGTCTATACTGATATCACTTGATATTACTTAGAGCAAGCACTGCTATGTGGATGGTATATTACAGAGATCAGCAAACTACAGCTCAGCCCATGGTCCAGTTTAAGCTTACCACTATTTTTGTGTATGTGTGTGTCTGTCTGTGTGGTGTGTGTCTAAGAACACATGCTCAATTATTGTATGGTGTTTGACTGTTTTGTACTACAATGGCAGAGTTGTATAGTCACTAGCGAGACCATACAGCCTGCAAAGCCTAAACTATTTTACTATATGGACTTTTAAAGAAAAAGTGTGACAATTCTTGATGTATTGGATAATTCAATAGTGCCCTTAAGAAGCATTTGAATTCATTGGTCAAGAATACGCTAAAGAGCTGCCTGTCTGATAAAACACCAAAGGGCAAATGACACCAGGACTGCGGGAGGGCCTGGGAGCCTGCAGAGCTCACAGAAGCAAGACAGAGGTGAGTGGCTCCCAGTCACCAAGTTGGGCTTCCTGGTCAAGGACATAAAGATCAAGTCCGTGGAAGAGATCTGTCTCTTCTCCCTGCGCATAAAAATGCTGAGATAATTGACTTTTTCCTGGGGGCATCCCTCAAGGATGAAAATTTAAAGATCATGCCCTTGCAAAAGCAGACTCTTGCTAGCCAGTGGAGCAGGTAAAATGGCCACATCATCTGGGTGATAAATGCTTCAGGGAGGTAGCCACTGCCGTCTGAGGGTCCATCACCCTGGCCAAGCTCTCCATTTTCCCCATGCAGAGGCTATTGGGGAATAAGATCAGTATGCTCCACATCATTCCTTGTGGAGTGACTGACCACTTTGGCCCTGTGCTGGTCACCTCTGCTCCTTTGCCTAAGAAGCTACTGATGATGGCCAGTATTGATGACTGCTACACCTTGATCGGGGCTGCACTGCTGCCCTAGGCAACTTTACCAAGGCCACCTTTGATGGCATCTCCAAGACCTACAGCTATCTGATCTCTGACCTCTGGAAAGAGACTGTTGCTAAGTCTCTCCATGAAGAATTCACTGACCATCTAGTAAAGACCACACAAGAATTTCCACACAGAGGACCCAAGTTCTAGCTGTGGCCATTACATAGTGTTTTTATACAAGAAAAGTAAAGTGAACTAACTAAGCCCATTTTAAAAAATGCTCTATATATTTGTTTTAGTACCAGTACCATGCTGTTTTGGTTACTGTAGCCTTGTAGTATAGTTTGAAATCAGGTAGTATGATGTCTCCAGTTTTGTTCGTTTTGCTTAGGATTGTCTCGGCTACGTGGGCTCTTTTTTGGTTCCGTATGAGATTTAAAGTAATTTTTTCCAATACTGTGAAGAAAGTCAAAGGTAGTTTGATGGGGATAGCATTAAATCTGTAAGTTACTTCAGGCAGTATGCTCATTTTCACAATATTGATTCTTCCTATCTATGAGCATGGAATGTTTTTCCATTTGTTTGTGTCCTCTCTTATTTCCTTGAGCAGTGGTTTGTAGTTTCCCTTGAAGAGGTCCTTCACATCTCTTATAAGTTGTATTCCTAGGTATTTTATTCTCTTTGTAGAAATTGTGACAGTGTGGCAATTCCTCAAGGATCTACAACCAGAAATACCATTTGACCCAGCAATCCCATTACTTGGGTATATACCCAAAGGATTATAAATCATGCTACTATAAAGACACATGCACACGTAAGTTTATTGTGGCACTTCTCACAATAGCAAAGACTTGGAACCAACCCAGATGCCCATCAGTGATAGACTGGATAAAGAAAATGTAGCACATATACACCATGGAATACTGTGCAGTTACAAAAAAGGATGAGTTCATATCCTTTGCAGGGACATGGATGAAGCTGGAAACCATCATTCTCAGCAAAGTTACCCAAGAACAGAAAACCGAACACTGCATGTTCTCACTCGTAAGTGGGAGTTGAATAACGAGAACATATGGACACAGGGAGGGGAACATGACACACCGGGACCTGTTGGGGAGTTGGGAGCTAGGGGAGGGATGGCATTAGGAGAAATACCTAATGTAGCTGATGGGTTGATGGGTGCAGCAAACCACCATGGCACATGTATACCTATGTAACAAACCTGCACATTCTGCACATGTACTCCAGAACTTAAAGTATAATTTTAAAAATGCTCTAAAATACCCTACAATAAGAAAGTATTCATTTTTGAACAAGTGTTTCGTTTTTGGCAAGTGTTTGTTGGCTGGATTAGATAACGTTGATTATTTCTGTGTGTGTGTGTGTTTTGTTTGTTTGTTTGTTTGTTTTTTGTGTGTTTTTTTGGCAGAGTCTTGCTCTTGATCTGTCTCCCAGGCTGAAGTACAGTAGTGCAATCTTGGCTCACTGCAACCTCTGCCTCTCAGGTTCAAGCAATTCTCATATCTCAGCCTCCTGAGTAGCTGGAACTATAGGCATGCACCACCATACCTGGCTAATTTTTATATTTTTAGTAGAGACTGGATTTTGCCATGTTGGCCAGGCTGGTCTCGAACTCCTGGCCTCAAGTGATCTGCCCATCTCAGCCTCCCAAAGTGCTGGGATTACAGGCATAAGCCACCATGCCCGGCTGTTCAACTGTTGTTTATTATGCAAGATGTGGTAAAAGTTTTCCTCTCTTATGAACTGGTGTGATCTTATTAGGCAGAGAGAGCAATTTAAACTTTCACTTTTTGCTTTCATCGCCAAGTGGCTTAGATCTAAGTTGTGGTATCATTACTTATGTTTACCCCTATCTAGTTCTCTATTTCTGATAAACAGAAGATTACTATTCCCTGCTCCTTTGAAAGTAAGTGTGGCTATGTGACTTATTCTAGTCAAATGAAAAAAAGAATGAGTAGAAGTGATATGAGTCCCTTTTAGGCCAAAGCATTTATGGCTACGGCTCAACTATCCAGCTCTCTTTTTCCCATGCTATAGCAACCAAGAAAGCTGTGAAGCAAGGAGATCGGTTCAAAGGGTATTACAGAAATCCAGGCAAATGGCTGAACGTGGTGGCTCACGCCTGTAATCTCAGCACTTTGGGAAGCTGAGGTGGGCAGATCACTTGAGACCAAGAGTTCGAGACCAGCCTGGCCAACATAGTGAAACCCTGTCTCTACTAAAAATACAAAAAATCAGCCAGGCATGGTGGTGCACGCCTGTGATCACAGCTGCTTGGGAGGCTGAGGCACAAGAATGTCTTGAACCCAGGAGGTGGAGGTTGCAGTGAGCCAAGATCACAACACTGCACTCCAGCCTTGGTAATGGAGTGTTAAAAAAAAAAAAAAAAAAAAGGAAAGAAATCCAGGTGAGAAATGATGATAGCTGAGTCTAGGGTGTAACTGTAGAGCTGGGAAGAAGTGTTCATAATCTCCATAAATCTTTAAGGGCCAGCATCAAGCGTTTTTGGATGGATTGATTAGATATGCGGTATAAGACCAAAGGCGTCGAGGATGACTCCAAGTTTTTTGGCCTAAACTAAATATGCTAAAAACTTTTGTTTTTTTGAAGAATGCAAATCTATTGTAAATAAGATTCAATTCAGACTTTTTAAAAGAGAAAGCTTCCCATCTACTGAAAAATCGATACTGTGAAATACAAACCAGTGATCTGGGCATCAGGGTTACAAACAGGAATCAAGACTCTTTAAGTTCAAAGTTTTATCCTCAGCCCTCTTAGTACACTATGTCTACCTTGTGTTTCAAGCTAAATTTGCTTGACATTCTTGTTTGAGCGGGTATTTTATTAATCCACTCCTTGTGTAACTCTAAAAATAAACTGCCCTAAATGATTCACCTCACACAAGAGCACTCATAAACAAACTGTAGTAAAAGTAAATTAAGCATCTCCTTGTAAATGTAGTTCATGAGGTAGTTAAAATTTGCCCACATGAAGGTGACACTTATTTGGCACATTTATAGCATTAGCAGAGACTAAAATAGCAACCACTCTTTAAGCTCTGTTATGAGCTGTTGCAGACTGTGTTTTTCCATATACAGCACATCTTTTACTAGAGCGTGGTCCACTGCGTGAGAAAGAGGTGCAGTAGGATATGATAGAAACTACTTGAGTTTTGGAGTCAGACCATATGGTATTTGAATATTAGCTGTGTTAATTACTAGCTATGTGGCACTGAAAAAGTTGCTAAATCTCTCTGGGCCTCACTTTTTTTCTGCATCTGTAACCCTGGGACAATAATTTCCATCTTGTTTGGATGCTGTGAAGATTTTAAACAATGTATATAAAGCCTTGCACTTGGTAGGTGCTAAGCAAATAGAGATATTATTATAAATGCAATATACTAGTATTAATGACCATCATATATTAGTGTATAAAGCTATATTTTAACATTACCATTAATATATTAATAAGTTTTATGTTAATAAAAATGGTAATAGTAAAATAATGACATAAGGAAGATTAAAAGCAGAATTAATCTTATTTCTTTTATGAAAAGAAATAAAGTTCTATCTGGCCATGTCACGTCTAGAATTTGGGTGGCCTATATATCACTAGTGACTCTTATGGAAAGAAAACACATAAATTGAAACTATGTCAGCCTTAAACACATCAACAATTGATGGAAAACAAAGCAACTGACAGCTGTTTCCTGATGTGGTGGTGATTCTGATAGAGCTAGAAGAGGGAGAAAGATTGTACAACCCGATGTTCACCAAAGAATGGGATTTCTGCTGTCAACCACCTTCTTGGGATTGTAGGACTGCCTATCTTTAAAATTCAAGCTTTTTCAATGAAAGAACTTAACAAACATTTCCAGGAACTTTTGGACACTCAAGGCAACTTGACTCAGCATTACAAACTAGACATAGTTTTGAAATTTTTCCTTTCTGCCATATTTTCTCTAACATCGACAGTCACATTTCGATTTTAGTGAAAATTAAATCCACATCTTAGGCATCAAACTAGGGCTCTGCAATGCAAAATTGTATTTGTGACTCCCTGCTAGAAAACAAAAGGAAAATACAGTTGAGTACTTCAAATGGGCCACAGCCTTCTTGATTTCTTTCATGCATAGTACATGGTAGAGCTAGGTGAGAACACAGACCTCTCTCATTTTCCCAGAGAGTCTTCTCTCCACATTTCTTCTCAGAGATGAAGGCACTGACCTATCACTTTTCCCATCCAATTGTTTCCCCAGGAAGCCAGGCAGCTTTTCTTTTTGTCGTCTGTTTGAAATCAACATTGCCACTATGGTGTCCATATCTCTGAGTTAGAAAAATCTATTGTAAATAAGATTCAACTCGACTTTTTAAAAGAGAAAGCTTCCCATTTACTGAAAAATCGATTAAAGGCTGAGGAAAAAGCCTATGGAACTTCCCAGTGTGCAGTGGGTGTTGCACACTAATAGGGGACTATCAGTGCACTACATGAATCTTCGGAATCACGTGAAAGCCCTAAATATCTGTTGGGGGAATTAAAACTAGTAATTGGCTGGGCACGGTGGCTCACGCCTGTTATCCCAGCAGTTTGGGAGGCCAAGGCGGGCAGATCATCTGAGGTCAGGAGTTTGAGACCAGCCTGGCCAACATGGTGAAACCCTGTCTCCACTAAAAATACAAAAAAGTAGCCAGGTATGGTGGCGGGCGCCTGTAATACCAGCTGCTCAGGAAGCTGAGGCAGGAGAATCCCTTGAACCCAGAAGGCGGAGGTTGTAGTGAACCAAGGTTGCGCCATTGCACTCCAGCCTGGGTGTTGCAGTGAGACTTTATCTCAACAAACAAACAAACAAACAAACAAACAAAACCCCACTAGTTATTCTAGTTATTTCCAGTAATTACAAATTATATTACTCCATTTTATGCATGGATGGTTAAAAAGCCACCGCAGACTATAAAATCATTGGCTAATGAAAAGAACATCCTAAGGTTTTGATTTATTGTCCCTGCTATCAGAGACGACCACAACCACCGTTACAAATGTGTAAACAACCTCAATGAAGGTTTAATGTGCTTTTATCACAAGCCTCCATTGTCCGCTGGCCGGGAGATGAAGCTTTGTGCTGCTGTGCATTGTGTAATTAAAATCCTTTCACTCAACAGAGAAGCAGAGACAGTTATCAACTAATTTGTGAAAGAAACAGGAAGAATCTTATATTACCAGCAAGAGCAGCAGTAGGAATTTTGATTTAGATGTGGGCATTATTAATTGCCACCGTGACTTTAGAGGCAGACTTCTCAGATACAAAGCCTTTACAAGAGGCTGTGTCTTCATGATAATAACAGGTGATGATGAACAGATCCAACTTCCAGAGTTGCTTTCAGTTACTTGCTTTTCTGCCTGAGAGAGCTAAGAGGCTTCCTGAGAGTTCTATACCAGGAGTTCAGAGAGTGTAGTGTGAGTCTGACATAAAAACAAGGGAGTCAGGAGCCTATAGCTTGACACCAATTAAGCAATAACATAACAGATGCATATTTACTACCTCTTCCTCCTTAGAGAGTTTTTGTCTGTGCGGTTGGTCAGAGATGAGATTTAACAGATCCCAAATATTCTGAAAGTTAACAACAACAACAAAACAACATCAACAAAAACAACCATCCAAGAGTCAGTGATCTGTTTGATATTATATCTCTATGAAAAGACCTTTAAAAATCAACACAGCCTCATAAAGAAATTATTATTTTTGTCCAGATACCTCTACATGCCACCTTATTGTGTCTGGAACTGATTGATGCATTAAACCTGAGTGGAAGATCCGGCTCTACAGAGTGAACTACTGACGCCACATTAATACTGAGATTAGCCTGGGCTGCTCCACCACGTGCTACAAATTAGGTAATGAGAATACAGATATGTGGGGCTACTGAAGATAGCTTTCATTTCAGCCTGAAGTCACTTAAGAAAATACTTTTGCGTTTGAAGAGCTTTTATTATTGTTAGGACTATATCCTGTTTTCCAGGGAGAGTTATCGATTCTGCCTTCATATGCTGTGAATCATTCCAAAAGTCTATCCTATTTTCTGGCTCCACACTGCTCGCACACTACAGGGCCTTGCAGCAAATTTACCAAAGGCAGTGCCTGATCATGAGGAACAGAAGATGTACATACCCATCTTCCTGAGTCTGGATGGTCACGTCTGCTGTTCCTCTCTTACACTCTTTTTGTGGTTGTGCACCCCTTCTTTTGGTTTATAAATTCTAAATCAGTAAGATTTCTCCTAAGAAGCAGGCTTATTAATAACACAGTTTTTAAAAAGTGTTTAAATACCACAGGATGATGAAGAGATAAAAATATGCAATTAATTTTGCATTATTTAGTTCCAGATGAAAAAATTAAAATTACTCAAATGTAAAGGATTCACAATCCCCAGGAGAAGTACTTGTCTTTCATTACCCAAAAACCACCACTTCCTGGAGTCACTCAGCGTCTCAAATGACTACCCAAAGTAGATGACTGAAACAGCCACCTTCAGCCAAAGTCTGAAAAATGCAATAGATTTTCCATGGCCTCTTCTTCCTATTTAATTTTATTTTCCACAAGATTACAGGACATAGGTCTGTAGGCCACAACAAATCATTTGCAAAAGAAAAGCAGATCCAGTCCTCCACTGGAGTAAACCTATAAAACTCAAAGTATGTCCATGAAGCACTTGGAAGAAAATGATTCCGGCTGTTGCTCTTTGGTAAATGAGACCCAGGATCAGACACTGGGCTCCTTGGTGACTGGCTAAAGTTGTCTACCCAGTCTTGATTGGAAACTAAGCAAGTTAATAGATATGTAAGGAGAATAGGGTATTTGTATGAAAGGAAATGGTGCTTGGCTTTTAGCACTATTCATTCCATTTTTCCACAATCTAGCTAAATGGTTAATCTACCTCCAACCCCTGGCAATCAAGGCTACTTTTTGGTTCAAAAAAATCAAAGAACTGAGAAAGAATGAAGTGAAAATGGAAGCATTCAGACACTCTTGAAGATTCAACTTCAGTATTACAATGGGTCAATTAGCCTGTGAAGAGAAAATCCAAGCTCATAAAATTAATCAGATAGCACATTTAAAAACTATAATAGTGAGGGTTAAAAATAGCCTTTTCAACAGAAGTCACAATTTCTCCTGACTTCTTATAAAGTGTGCTTTTCTCAGTGAGTGTTTTCAATATGGAGCCCAAAACGGGGGCGCTGATGTAGAAGTAGGGGTGTCCAGGCCCATAAACTGTGGTACACTGGCCAGGAGGTAGGCAAGGGCCAGAATCACAGTTTGCTTACTGGAGTAGGACAGGCCTGAGAGGTAGAAAGAAGGGAGAAGGCCTGGCCAAGAATATGAAACACAGCACTTGGCAGATGTGATGAAAGAGAATGACAAGTGCCCATTCAGGTGAGTTTGAAAGTAAAGTGCTTTTCCGAAGCCTAGTTATCAGACCTGGAATTTGAGGTAAGAACAAATATGAAGTGATATCAAGCCAAATAATATGCTAAATTAGGGGTCCTTAAAGTGTTCCTTACTTAGGAATCAACTGGCTCCAGGATGAAGGGTAAAGTTGAAGTTTTTGTGGGGAGGCAGGTGGCCACAGCTGTTGGCAGAAGAGTATTCTACAGGCAAAAGCCAAGCAATGGTTGTGCCAGGTTGACCAGCTTCCAGTGCAGAACTGGCCCAGAAACATGATTTATTTACAAAGTCCTTGAGGTTATGGTCATTTGTCTCTTTCTCGTGAAGACTGCATAAAGCATGAAAAGTTGTATGCTGGATGGTAGAATACAGCTTCCTTTTTGCATAAATAATTAGTGAATTACAAGCTGAAGTAAGTAGCCTTTTTCTAATGGTTGCATCCTCCTGAAAACTGTTTGTTTCCCTGTTACCTAACAGGGCTTTTTGACTTTTCATCACCTTTCTAAGCGTTATTTATATTTCATACACCACACAACAATACTATTGGGCACTCCTCTGTTTGAATAGCCATAAGTTAGTTGATTCATGAAACAATTGCAAACGAACAATCAATATCATTTCTAGAATTCACATTAGGCTGTTTTGGAGAAGGTTCATTCCAAAGCTTGTAAGTACTTCTTCAACATTATTGGAAAAGGGCACATTTTAAGATATGATCAGGTCTAAATTTCCTCCAAGTTTTCCTTAGTGCCTGACTTCCAAATCCTTTCATTGATGATTCCTGTCTGTCTAGCTTTACTTTTCCCATCTCCAAAAACCCACCCTAGTTTTAAATGTATCAAGCAATTTTTTTTTTCTTTGAGATGGAGTTTTGCTCTTTTTGCCCAGGCTGGAGTGCAACGGTGTGATCTCAGCTCACTGCAACCTCCGCCTCCTGGGTTCAAGCGATTCTCCTGCCTCAGCCTCTGGAGTAGCTGGGACTACAGGTGCCCACCACCATGCCCAGTTAATATTTTGTATTTTTAGTACAGATGGGGTTTCATCATGTTGGCCAGGATGGTCTCGATCTCTGGACCTCATGATCCACCCACCTCAGTCTCCCAAAGTGCTGGGATTACAGGCATGAGCCACCACGCCCGGTCATTATATCAAACTATTAATAGTTTTCCAAATATGAGAAGCTATTTCAAACTGCTGTGTCATTGCACATGCTCTATTCTCTACCTGGAATATTCTCCATCTTACTAAAGGTTTCCTCCTGCGCATCTGTGAAAATTCAGCCCAGGCATCACCTCTCACTCCAGGTTCCCCCTGATCCTCCTGGGCTCATCTGAGCATCCTGTTTGGATGCTGTCAAAGCAGCTCATGTTTACCTGATGGTCATCTGTCATTGCTTGCTTACTTATTGATCTGACTAAAATGTGAGTTTCCTGGAGGACACTCTTTTTTATTTCAGCGCTGTCCAGTGGAAATACAATGCTATGTGTGTAATTTGGAATTTTTTACTAGTCACATTATAAAAGGTAAAAAGAAACAGGAAAAATTAATTTTAATGACATTTAATATGACCCAATACATCTAAAATATTATTTTCAAAATGTAACAAATATAAAAACTTATAGTTTATAACAAAAAAGTCTACATTCTTTTTTTTTCATAGTAAGTCTTGGAAATTTGGTGTACATTTTATGCTTAGAATACACGGCAGTTTTGACCAGCCACAACTGAAGTGCTCTATAGCCACATATGGCTAATGGCCACCAGACTGGACTGCTTATTTCTATTACTTTAGTCCATAGTTCTAGTGTAGTATCTGGAACCAAACAGACAGTTAATTGTACAAATGAGTCTCAGGCACAGGCAATATTAAGTAATACATCTATTAAGTAATATAATCATAAGGTTGAAAGTTACCTGGAAGGTCATTATGATAGATAACGGTGAAATTAAATATTTCTGTAACTTCTAAATTCTTAATTTTTGGTGCATGAATTGATTTGTCATGTCTCATCATTAAGTAACAGTATGACTAATAACCTTACCGTGCTTCACCCTGTTTCTTCGTGATATGTGGAGTGACGGAGGAAAAAGAAAGCTTTTCCTATAACTAATCTACTTATTAGTGCCCACAGATTCCCACAGGTCACAGAGATGTGTGTGCCTCTTTGACCCTAATTCGCTCAATTTCTTTTTTTTTTTTTAAGTGTCTTCTGTTAAATCAGTGCTTTGCCATCACCCTGCTCACCTCCTCCGCCCTTCCTGCTTATCCCTGTTTGCTCTTTTTCTCAGCTCCACTAACATTGCTGAGTCCAGAGCAAAGTACGAATGGAGCCCCATCTACCTTATGTCTAAATACTTAAAGCTGTAAATCAAGTCAACAAACTATTGGACATGTTTTAACATATTCATTCCTCCTCCATTATGAAACATGCAGTCGGAATATAAAAATTTTTAAAAATGTGTAAAGCTATGATTTTACATTCATGGGTCAGTGATATTTAGAAGAGTAACAAAATTTAAAAATATTTCAGTGGGAATGTAAATTAGTGTAGCCATTATAGAAAACTGGAGATTTCTCAAAAATTAAAAATAGAATTATCATATGATCCAGTAATCTTACTTCTGGGTGTTAACCCAAAAAGATATGTAGTATGTGGAAGAAGTGTCTGTACGCTCCTGTTCATTGCAACAGTGTTCATAGTAGCCAAGTTATGAAGTCAACCTAAATGTCCATCAACAAATGAATAACTTTTTAAAATGTGGTTTGTATATATATATATACACACAATGTACTATTCAGCCTTAAAAAAGAAAGGAATTTTGTAATTTGTGACAACATGGATGGACTTGGAGAACATTATGCTAAGTGAAATAAGCCAGACATAGAAAGACAAATACTGAATGTTCTCATTTACATGTAGAATCTAAAACAAACCCAAAGAAGTAGAGAGTAGAATGGGGATTACCAGAGGCTAGGAATTTGAGGGAAATAGGAAGATGATGGTCAAAGATACAAAGTCTTAATTAAACAGGAGAAATAAGGCTGTATTTTCTTGGAGATACACTGCACAGCTTCATTTAATTATTCCGCATTATATTCATAAATTATAACATCACTTTGTATCCCGTAAATACATACAATAATATGTATATAGTATAATTGTATTAACTGTATAATATGAAAAATATATATACATTCATATACATATATAACTGTATAATATGTATTATAATTTGTCAATTTATAACAAAAGTTATGTAGAGGATATTAAGAGAGCTATATTCATATGCAAATTCAAATATTTGCATATTTTAACTTTTTTATTTCAAAATAAGATATGTTTCTGTGGCCTTGTGTTTTTCTGTTTTAGAGCAAATACCTTTTTTTCAGAAAAATTAAAAATAAATTTAAGTGGATAAGTGATTTGCTTATAAAAGTTATTTTTTGTGCTCTATTGACAGTAATCTAAAGCGGGAATCAGCAAACTTTTTCTATAAAAGATATGTAGTAAATATTCTCAACATTTTAGACTATAAGGTTTCTGTTGCCACTACTCACCTTTGCTGTTGTAATGAAAGCAGCTGTAAACAACATGTAATTGCACAAATGATTGTGGTTGTGTTTGAATAAAGTTTTATTTATCGACATTAAAATCAGAATTTCATGTAAATTTTATGTGCAAAAAATATTATTACTCTTTTGATTTTTCCCAATACTATTTAAAAATGTTTTAAAGAGAAAAACCCTCAAACCCATTCTTAGCTTTTGTAGACTATATAAAAACAGGTGACAGGCCGGATTTGGTCTGCAAAGCATAATTTTCTGAACTCCAATCTAAATTGCTGAAATCAAAATGCAATTGATTTCAAAGTGTACAAAGTTTAAATACGTTATAAAATGTAAAGTAAATGTGAAAATATAAAAATAATTTCATTTAAAAATATTTTATTCAAAATTTAAAATCCTACTAAAAAACAAAATGCACATTTCAATCAAGTATAAAAACTTTAAATCAAAATTATTTAAATATTTTTAAAATTACCTATTTCTACTTCAGCCTCCATAAATCTTAGCTCTTTATTAACGCCAGTGCCAAACATGGGTCCGTTTTCAGTTTTAATTTGAAATTGAAGGTCTTTATTTTAAGCTCCTTCTGTTCACTTCCCAATTCTAATTAACAATTTGTACACTTGAGAAATATAGTATGGCTTATTTTAAGACTAATTTTTTTTCACAGTGTCCTACTTAATTTGTACTCAGCCTGAGAAATTAGAGATAACAGCTTTTAATTACTGAAAAACAGGTTTTAAAATGCTGAGGCATGCTATTTCATATGTTCATTGACCAATATGAATATTTCAATTCTGAGAAGCTATTTCAATAAAATTCAAATGCATATTATTGTTTTTTGTCATAAAGTTGCATTATGAAATGTCTTATGAGATGATGCCATTGGGAAAAGAAAAAAATTAACATGGGTAAATAATGATAGTACATATACAATTGGCCTTCTGTATCTGTGGGTTCTGCACCCATTAATTCAACAAATTGCAAGTCAAAAATACATTTTTAAAAATTGCATCTGTATTGAACATGTACAGACTTTTTTCTTGTATTTCCTAAATAATACAGTATAATAAATATCTACATAGCATTTACATTGTGCTAGGTATTATAAACAATCTGCAGATGGTTTAAACTATATGAGAGAATGTGCATAGGCTATGTGCAAATACTACCCAGTTTATATTGGGGTCCTCAGCATCTGTGAATTTTGGTATCCTTGGGAGGTCCAGGAACCAATCCCCAACAGATACCAAGTGATGAACTGTACTCTATTATTGCATTACTTTTCAAAGCACTTCCATATACACTATTTCTTTTTAACTTTTAAAACCCTGTGATGTAGGGAATGCCCTTATACATGACCCCTCCCTCTCTTTATACAGATCTCTTTCTAGTCTCATCCAATTGATAAATTGCTATATAACTCAGCCCGAACATTCTTTCTTCCATGAAATCTTCCTCAGTCCCTTCTGTAGGAGAGTTAGGTAACTACAACGTGGAGGTTGGAACATCTGTCTTATTAAACTCGCCCAGCTGTTTAGGTAAGGGCTGGCTTACACCAACAGTCTGTGACCTCCCCTAGGGTTAGGATTCCAATTTATTCACCTCTGGATTTTCAGCAACCATCATGATGTATGGCAAGCTACACATGTTTAGGACATACATGATCAATTCAGCTACTCATTCAACAAATATATGTTGAGTGTCTTTTATGTTCCAAGTGTGGTTCAAGGTGCTGAGGAAACAATAGTGAATAAAATAGATAAAAATCTCTGCCCTTGTGGAGCTCTCATTCTAATCAGGAAAGACAGACAATAAACAAGCCAGTATATTATTCTGGGTTCTCCACAGAAACAGAACCTAAAAGAAGATTATGAGACTCGGTTCATGTGATTATGGAGGTCTAGATATCCTGCCATATGCCATCTGCAAGTTGGAAAACCAAGAAAACTGGTTGTATAATTCAGTCTGAAGGCCTGAGAACTAAGGGAGCCAATGGTATAACTCCCAGTCTGATTCTGAAGGCCTGAGAACTGGGGAGGTGGGAGGACAAGATAGGGCACTGATGTAATTCTGGAGTCCAGGGGACTAAGAACCAGGAACTCTCATGTCAGGTGGCAGGAGAAGACGAATGTCTCAGCTCAAGAAGAGAGAGAGGATTCATCCATTTCTCCACTTTTTTGTTCTTTCTGGGCCCCAACGACTGGATGATTCTCACCTACATTGACGAGGTTGGATCTTTTTCACTCAGTCTACTCACTTAGAAAGATTCAAATGCTTTCTTCTGGAAATGCTCTCACAGACTCAACCACAATGTTTTACCAGCTATCTGGGCATCCCTTAGCTCAGTCAAGTTGACACATTAAAATTAACCATCAAAGCCTATAAATGTATAGTATGTTTGATGGTTATTAGTACCAGGGAGGAAAATTGAGCTGGAAAGGGCATAAGAAATATTGGGATAGGGCTGTCCCATTGCAAATGTGACATTTAAGTAAGGAATTAAGCAAGTATAGAAATGAACCACACCCATGAATACCTAGGGGAGAAAAGGAGAGAGTGTGCATGGTCTGTTGGAGGCCAGCATAGCTGAGATAGAGTGAGCAAGTAAGAATCAGGGAGATGAGAGGAGGAGGAGAAATGGGGAGCCAGATCTACAGTCTCAATGGCTATTGCAAGGACTGGTCTTTACTCCATTTGGAAGCCATTGGAGGGTTTCCAGCAGAGTAGTGACATATTCAATTTAGGTTTTAACAAGATTACATTCATTTATAAATGTGCATGTGTAGAAATTGATGCCTAAACAAGAAAGAATTTTACCTAAGGTCACACAGTTGGTACTTGGAAAATTGGGACCAGAATTCATGCTTCCTGGCCTAAGTCAAATTCCTTTTCTATCATTGCTCACGCAGAAACAGTTCTCAGAAATGTGAATATGGTTGAAGAGAATGATTTAGTTTCCTTTTAAATTGTTCATTGATTATGTCTAGGACCAGTTGATTGCCCTCAAGAAAAATAAAAAGAAATCAATCAATCCTAATATTTTAACAAGATAACCTCAATATTCTACATATGTTGAATATTTAAAATGTCCACGTGTCTGTCATTGTTCAGACAAAACATTTGGATACGAGGCTGAATTGTTCCCTTTACGTTTGGCTGCCCTTGGGTTATTTATGTACCAAATTGACTTCTTCAATGTTATTTATATTCATGACAAGTATCACTTGGGGGCAGTTATTCATGAATTTAAAAGCTATATGGCATTCCTTTCTTTCAGAAGAACCAATATATCTTTGCATATAAGTAATATCAAATAAATTTATTTTCCCCCCAAATTGAGATCCTTTTGCTATAGATGATCAATCTGATGTTAAAGGTATATAGATATAATGTTGATTGCATATCTCTCTGAAATACTATCTCTATTCTTGAGAAAGAATACTCACTTATACAGCTGACAAAGAATACATACTACAATGAAGTATTACCAATATTACAATATTGCTAAATTGACATTATTGAAATCAAATTCCTCAACAGTACATTTATGTTATTATTTCATTGAAAAAGGATTTTATGGTTGCTAAATTATTAAAATAAATAAAAGTGATGCGGGACCAGAAATTTGAACAGAGGAAGAGATGTGAATAGTTAACAGGTTGTTACTGAAGATAATGGACTAAAAAACTGAAAATTGTCATTGATATCACACAATTTTTGAAACAAGAGAAAAAAACTCTCTGTTTTCAGGTAAAAATACAAAGTCCCAGAGAGCAGAAGCCCTCCATGGGGTAGGGACAGGCTGTGACCTAGCCCCAGATACCATCGCTTCTCTTCCATTGCTTGTCCAAAAGCACCGAGTACCCAAGTGTAACATCAGTAGGATTTAATCAGCTGCAGAATAGTGGTTGTCCTGACTTATTTACATAGTGCAGTCATACACATCATCTCATTTGTTGATGTATTAATTTGCTTACACTCAATAACTTACCTATTATTATAATCAGTAGTTTGTGTCAAGACACGTCTCTCCAGGATTAAGCACTTGCTGACTTCCAAACTCATCTCTCACAAGCTCCAAGCCCTACTGGGCCTAAAGTTGGCAAAACCTGAGCCGCATCATTTCTCTACCTGTATCTCTCACCATGTCCACTAACGTAGGAATTGTCAGACATGTAGTTTGCATGTCCTAGCAACGCTTCCAAAAGTAGTTTTTAATGTTATTGTTAGGGGCAAAGGCTACCTTAAAGGGTTGTCAAATTTTTATTTCATGAAGTAATAAAATTTTTAATAGTACCAATGTCTAGTACCACCATTTTAATGCTGTGGTCATAACTGATTCAGTGATTTGTTCAACATTAGCCAATATGAGACTCTTCAGGACTTAAGCGTAGGTCTTCTGATTGCTAGGCCAGTGCTAAAAACTGCAGTTTGATTCTATAAAAATCACAGGGCTGGTAACTAAGTTAGTATGGTTAGATGTGTGCAATAAGAGAATAAATGTGGTGGAGGTGGAGAAAGCATGCGGTGGGGAGCTAGGAGATGGAACGTGACTACCCAAGAACTGTTTAGTCAAGGAAGAAGAGAGAAGCAGCATCTTATAGTAGCACAAAACAAGGTAGGAAGGGGCTGTTAGGTAAGCTAGTAATTGGGAGCCCATGAAAACTTGTAGAGGATACAGAGAATATGGCAAACAAAAGGAGGTACTTACTGGCAATAATTGCATTGGGTGCACTTAAGAAGTGGAGAGGTTTGATCAGAGGAGTTGGGAGGACTCAAGACAGGTAAAAAAGGAAAGATGTTTGACGTGGAGGTTAGAAAGACTCCTCCTAAGATCAGGAGTTAGGCAATAATTAGAAAGTTGGAATATAGAAATAAAGAGATATTGGAGAAATATATGAAAACAGTAATGTGCTATCTTATGAACAAATTAATACAGACATTAAAGGTATCCACTAATTCTGAGTTACTGAAGCATGGATTTTTAATGCCATTCATTTGACAATGATATGCTATCTTGTGACATTCTTTATATTGTTGTTTGAATAATTATTATTTCTTGCATTATTCAACTTTTTATCTAGTAATGTCTTACCTCTTCAGGATATCCTAGGGTGAGGGCATTTTGGATGAAGCTAGCTGGTGGGAGCAAAGTTTCACAACTCTGTGTGAGAAAGGAAAAAATCTGATGTATGGATAAATTGTGTTAGGAATATCCAGGAATGCCCATATGTCCTAACTCTACACAGGCTATATAAGCAAAGTGTCTGATAAGCAGCTATGCATCTATTATTTGACTGGCAGTGAGGCTATACGAAAGTTAATTAAAACAAATCACAAGCTACAACATGTGGGTCACGGAATTTCACAGAAGAATTAAGTTTCTGACAGAGAGTAGGATTGACCATTAGAAAGTATGGTTTAAAGGAGACTACAGAATTTTTCCTGGAGACTTTTTTTTTTTTTTTTTGAGATGGAGTTTCGCTCTTGTTGCCGAGGCTGAGAGGGCAATGGTGTGATCTCGGCTCACGGCAACCTCTGCCTCCCGGGTTCAAGCAATTCTCCTGCATCAGCCTCCTGAGTAGCTGGGATTACAGGCATGCACCACCACACTTGGCTAATTTTGTATTTTTAGTAGAGATGGGGTTTCTCCATGTTGGTCAGGCTGGTCTCAAACTCCCCACCTCAAGTGATCTGCCTACCTCGGCCTCCCAACCTGGAGGCTCTTAGAGTTTGAGATAGGTTGAGTATGGCAAAGAAGAGCTTTCAAATGCCAGCCTGCGGGCCAGTGTTTATCTGTACTACATTTTCGTAGGTCTTCAGTGAGATGAGAAAAACATAGATGGCATGGCTCAGATATTGTTGCTAGATCTTCATTTTTAGGAGGGCTATTAATCTACATTTTTTCTAGTTTTCAGGGGCATTGAAATACTTTTTATTGAAATCATGGTGATAGCACAGATTGGTATTTCTAAATGTCATTTGTTAAATAACAATAGCATTCCTGTGATGTAGACTTTTTTTTCCTATCAAAAGCATCTTTTGAAATGTTGCTGTCCCATGCAATCTACATGCAGGACTCCTCTAGGTTAACAGGCATAGTGGGAGGTGTGGGCAGGGAGATGATGTGGGTGAGTTTTACTGGATGATTCTTAACTCCAAATCCAGTGGTGCCTATGAGAGACGGGTCTGGAGAGTCAGCGAGTGATTAAGCCTGGAGGGACAAATCTAGATACAAATTATTAGTGATAGCAACAGGCAATGTTTATTGAATACTTTATGCCACCATGTGAAGTGGATATTAACTAATTTTTACAGCTTAGGGAACTGAATGGTAGGGAGTTTAAGTAAAGGGTGCTGACACAAGGATTTGAACCCAGGCTTGCTTGAATTCAGTGCCCAAGTTCTTATTCACTGTTCTACACTAATAATATGTTTGAATATTTGTCTCTGCCCAAATCTCATGTTGAAATGTAATCCCCAATATTGACGGTGGCACCTGGCAGGTGGTGTTTGGATCATTGGGGCAGATCCCTCATGAATGGTTGGGGCCATTCTCTTGGTGGTAAGTGAGCACTCACTCCAAGTTCATACCAGATCTGGTCATTTAAAAGTGTGTGGTGCCTCCCAGCCCACTCTCTTTCTCTCTTGCTCATACTTTTGCCATGTGACATGCCTGCTCCCTCTTTGCCTCCTGCCATGATTGGAAGCTTCCTGAGGCCTTCCTAGAAGCCAAGCAGATACCAGACCATGCTTCCTGTAAAGCCTGTAAAGCCATGGGCCAATTAAACTTCTCTCCTTTATAAACAACCCAGTGTTGGGTGTTTCTTTATACCAATACAAGAATGGTCTAATACAACTGATTTTCATTTGTATTTAAGTAGTTGTTGAGAACCCTAAGTACAGAAAAGTCTGCCAAGAGGATCAGTGTAGGATAAATTAAAAACCAAGAGAGGGGTTCTTAAGGGTGATAGCAAGACACAATGATAATTCACTGTATCCAATGTGTGAAGTAGCTAAAGCAAAGGAGCTGTTGCTTTGGGCCACACTGAGGTCACTAGAGGTGAGGGCCACGCATTCTCTATGAAGTTACTCAGCCAGAAGTCATCCTGGAAGGAACAGAGGGCTACTGACTCAGACAAACTGCACCACTGGATTCCAAGAGAAGACTCTAGATCAGGACAATCAACTCAACCATTTAATGTAGTGCATAGAAAAGGAACTTAAACAAAATATCCATGCCAGGTACTGTTCTTGACACCAGGGTATAGCACTAAACAGGCAGACAAACTCCCTGCCCTCATGGTGCTTACATTTATATAAATAGAATACGTACATTTTATATATATGGTATGAGAGAGTGATCAAGACAAAGGGATAAAGAGTAATAGAATGGGTGCTATTTTAGACACTTAGTGATGATACACATCATATGCCCCTGACAGTCAATTTCTACTTCCCAGAAAAAAGCACATTTCAATATACCACTCCATAACAAAGCAATATCATGTAATAACCTGTGACATATAATTTCTGTTACAGAATATTCTGAAAGTGGAAAATCTGTCTCTGGAGCAATATCAATAGAGGCAGGCCAATAATACTATACTTCATATCAGGAGACATCCCTGTCAAGACTGCCGTCTCTCTGGTACCCGCCCCAACACTTCTCTTTTCAGGGTGTGGAGATGGTAATGAATTCAGCATGATCCAGGCATTGCTCCATGGCATCACTGTCAGGCTCAATTCTTGCCATGAAATGAAATACCAGATTTAAGAGCTAGTGTGTGGAGGATGCGTTAACTCCAAGCCTATTAGGTGCTTCATTTTGCACTGAAACAATTTTGAAACATAGTCAACAAACCAAGAGCATCCAAGGGAATGAATGAACAGCCCTCCAACAATCCTGAGCACACACAGGCATTAGCTATGAAAGTATCTGATGACATAAATTTGCTAAGGACTACCTCAATTCTATTCCATCCTGAAGGGAAAGGGCCACATTAACTCCCACATAATGTAGGGATGAATTAGTCAAGTGGAGGATTTTTGCTGAGCTTTGAACCCATGCGTCACTTTCACATTGCTCTTCCCAACTCCTTGCAATGGGAGCTGTTTCCCCCATTTCTGCTGCCCAAACTTGCAGAGGTGGCATTCAATCAAAACACAAAGCATTTCTAAATCTCTAACAGTACAGTAGAGGTAATTGAGAGTTCTGCCTCTGGGGTAGCCACAGGGAGAATATTATAAATATTTTCTGCTATAAATTCATTTAACAAATGTTCATGGAACACCTACTATGTGCCACACACAAGTCCTAACATGCAAACTTCTCTTTTGACATGCAAGAAGCAGAAATAAAGATTTATTTCTCTGTGGGTCTTGATTTTGTTGCTATTGATCATTTATAGGCTATTTTAATTCCCAGATCCGTAGTTCTAGAAAATCCATACATTCTAGGCCACAGTCCTCCCTAATAACTGCATAAATCAAGAAGTATTTTTATTGAGTGTCTACTATGTGCTCACTTCTAAAAGTAACATTCTCATATATTATTTTTATTGGCCATTTAGAAGGCTGCATCAAACTCCAAATCCCTGTTTCCCAGCTTCCCTAATATGCAGTTCTTGAAACAAGCTGACAGTAGTCAAAGTGATAAGATGTGCTGCCAACAAAAAAACGGTAAAAATGTTCTTCCTTTGAAAAGTTATCAAAATCTGTATTATACTATTATTGCATTATTGGAACCAGTAACATGGAAACTAGAAGTGCAACACTGTGAGAAAAAAAAGAGAAAGTTTGCTATTTTAGAATTGCTTTGTCCAAAGAAATACAGTTTTCATCTTAAAAATATTGAAGAGTTTCTGTATATTTTTCCTATTTGAATTCAGATACATTCTGATTTTCTCTTTTATTCTTCCCCAAGTACCAGGTAAAAATAGAACTGGTTATCAATATCAAAAAGTATACTTTTATTTTTCTGTCAAAATGGGGATAACTGACACCAAACAAATGGCTTTCACATGACAATGTCAGTTGCAATTCCAAACACCATGCTTGGAATGAATTGGTATTACCTGACTAAATGTTAGGGGTCTATGGAGCAGAGATGTCAGATAATCATCTTGTACTGTAAAAATAGTTGTTTGGAGAGTGATTGGGTTGGTGGGTGTTTTGTTGGGGTCTCACCGAATCCAAGATAATAAAGCATGACGATTTCATCCACCAAAGCGTGCCAGATGGGTACCTGCACAGATGTGTATCTGTCTGGTGGGGAGGGGCAATGGCTATCATATTTATTCAATATTTTATTATCGGACAACCTGTGAAAGCCCATTGGGTTCATCCTTTGGGCTCCTTACTATTATTGCATTACTAGCTTTCAAACCAATGTAGCAGCTGCTGTACTCATTTATCATCTTTTTGTATTTCACTCTGCTCTTTACAAAAGAGGAAATTTTACTTACTACCTAAGGACATGGGTCCTTGGTTATTTTTTATTTTTTTACATACAACATAAAATAACTATTACTTATTAAAATGATTTACTTATTAGGCCAATTTTTACTTTTTGAATCACTTTATGCTACTTTTTACACTTTTTAATTAACATAATTCTATTGCGTCTGTTTGTTTTTGTTAACCGCTCCGAAACCAGACCTACACACTCAAGGGAGAGTAAGAAGAGTAAGTATACATTTGATTTCAAAAGAGTTGCCATTGGGAATATTTGGAAGTAGAAAACTGAGAAAAGAGAGAGGGAAATGGGGTAAGTGGCTGTTACTGAGGCTCTTTGAACCACCCTTCCTTGTTCATACAGCTTTCTTCGTAAGGGCCCAGTTACCCCAGGACACGAGAAGGCAATGGCATTGCTGATCCAGGGGTGGGGATTGCTTTATCAGGCAAAAGCAGAATTACTGGGGAGTGTTTTCCTAAAATGACCAGTCTTCAGGGGCCACCTGTGTAGAGACAGCAGTATATAGAGAGGAAATGGATAGGGATAAAGCAAAAAGGTCATGATCCCTTCTGCCTGAAGCACATGCTCAATGTTAGGAATGACAGGCTCATGGCCAGAGAGGGGGAATTCCTAGGCCGTACTCTATGAGAGGCAGCTGTTCCTGGGCCTGAGCAGTTTTCCTGCAGGTAATTGAGGAGTGGAGGGAAACAGTTATTTGAGAATGGCGTGTACAGGAACATATAATGCCCAACTGAACAATGAGGATGGTTTGGTTCCCTAGGGAGAAAAAGCAGCTCTTGGTAAAATGTATCTAATCATGTACCACATGAAAGATCTGACTTATTCCAGAATCGTGACCCTACTGGGCAACTTAATAATCCAAACACTTGAGAATTTGGAGGTGCAGCTGAAATAAGCAATTGTCTCCCATGCTGTGCAGAAGTTCTTAAGTAAATCTCACTGGCTGCCTTCTCCCTCACAGCCAAGACTACAAAATTCTGCACCATCCTTTTCAGTAGAATTTGGGTGATTCCTAACTCTAAATCCAGTAAATCCTCACCTTACTTACATTCACCATTTGACAGAGTTGGCCACTCTCTCCTTCATACGCATCCTTCACTGGTTTCCAGAAAACCTCATTGTCTTGGATTTTTTTTTTCCTGCATTTACTGTCATCCTTCCAGGTGTCTTCAGCTGGTACTTTTAATGTTGGAAGGCTCCAGGCTAATCGTTGACCCTCTTATTTTTTCTATCTACAGTGACATGATAGATGATCTGATCCAGTCAAATGACTTTACCAACTATATACCAAGAAGTCTCAAGTGTCCCTAGCTCATACCTCTCTTCCAAACTCCAGATATAACCCAAATGTCACGTGTCTAATATCTCTCTTACATTCAACATGTCCTGATCTTCTTCCCTCAGATCTGATAAATTCATGTCTTTCTATTTCATTTGATGGGATTTCCAAACTTCCAGTTCTTTGGGCCAAAAATAAATGGAGTCATTTTTGAATATACTTTTTTTAAAAATCACAACCCACACCCAAACTCTTAGAGAATCATGTTGAATCTACCTTAAAAATATATCCAGAATCCAACTCTTCCCCTCCCACTGTGAATAGCATGGTCTGTACCACCCTGGTCTCTCTCCTGGATTACTGCAATTGATTCCCTGCATCTACATTGCCCCCTACCATCTATTCTCCGAACACTTGCTGGAAAGATCCTTCTAAATGTAAGTCATATCAAGCATTTTGTCTTCTCAAAACCCTGCAGTCATTCCAATTTCCCTCAGAGCAAGAGCCAGATTCTTTACAGTGGTCTACTGTGGTCCCAGGTGATCTCATTCTCCATCCCCTAATTATTTTCTAATGGCATCTACTAGCCCCTTGCTCTCTCTGCTCCAGCCAAAGTGACCTTCTTGCTCTTCCTTAAACTCTGGGCATGCTCCCACCTCAGGATCTTGGCACTCTCGGTGTCCTACATGGGATACTCTTTCCCAAGGTAACTTTATAACTAATTGCCTTTCTATCAAATATTTGCTAAAATGTCACTTTCCCTAAAAATGTACACTGCCAATTATTTAGTAACCATATCATCCTATAGCACTCTTATTTATTTCTACTTTATCTTTTTGCATATCAATCATCCTTCACTTTCTAATGTACCATGCAATTTATTTATTCTGTCTATGGTTTATTATTTGTCTTCACAAGCTGGGCTGTCAAGTCCATGAGGACAAGAATTTTGGTCTGTTCTGTTTCGCTGGTTTTATCCCAAGGTGTCAAGAATGGTGTCTGGCACATTGTACATGTTCAAATGTTGAATATATAAAGATAAAAATAACCCCGATATTGTCTGAGGAGAATGGAGAATTCCATAGCAAACATCTGGCACCAGAAAGCAGCTGATGGAGCACTTCTTGCCTCTTGAGAGCAGAGACAAGGGCCTCTTACTTACAAATTTCCAGCATTGTGCACCATAGCCTATTTTAAAAACAAACAGTCAGTAACTGATTATGGAATAAAGCTTAGTTCCATTGATGAAATAAAGCTACTGATGCCCTTGAGAAGAAAGGGCTATTGAAAAAAAAAAGCATTTATTAGAACATAATCTTGTAAACCTTATGTCACAAAGAATGAACAGAAAGCATATGGTTGGCCAAAACTAATCCTGTCTCCAACTGAATCTGAGCTTAGCTTACTTTTGATAGCATAGTCTGCATGCACTTTTACAATAACTTGTCATAGCTCGAAACCTAAACCAGCAAATGACTACATAACTGAACAATTCCCTTTATATGACATTTTGGACAAGGCAACACTATAGGAACAGAGAACAGACACCAGTAATTGCCAGGAGTTAGGGATAGGGGAAGAGTCTAACAACAATGGACAGACACAAGGAAATTCTTTGGGATATTTGAATTGTTCTATTTCCTGTTTGTAGTGGTAGTTACAGGAATCTATGCACATTTTAAACAAAATTCATGCAACTGTACACCAGAAAAAGTGAATACTACTATATGTAGTATACCAAATGCAAATTTTTAAAAATGACATTCCCCATTTAGAAGATACTGCTGATGCCCTGCTAAAATCTAAGCTGTAAGACTACATGCTCATAAATTTGAAAGAAAGTGAAAGCTTAATGGTCCCTGGGCTCCTTATGATGTTTGCATCGAACATCTTTAGACAAGCAGGGAGGGGTCCTCTGGGTCCAGATATTTACATTTGTCCAGTCATGCACAATTTGGCAGTGAAAAGTTCTGTATACATGTTTGCTCTAAGGTGTCATTTATTAAACCCACCCTGCCCTGTCACCTCTGTGTTTGTGCTATCAGCTAACAAACAAGGGAAAGCACACAAAACTTATACCTATGGGTCTCTGTTTTCACAAGAGGCATGCTGTTTGCAATAACTGCATGAGACTAAACCTGCTTTCTCTTCATAAGACTTGCCTACTCAGGTATTTTACGAGTTGCTTTTTAAAGGAGGATCTTTTCTTAGAGTAGCATTCAGCCCTTTGATTATTGGCTTAAAGCATAAGCTTCCTTCTGCTTTTATTTGATTATTGATTATTGGCATTCAGTCCTTTCATTATTGGTTTGAAGCATAAGTTCCTTCTTCTTTTACTATCCCCACTTTACCCCACCTGACATTTTTGTTCTATTCTAATTCCCAGTTCATAGAATATATTATACATTTAGAAATAAACTCCATTTTGGAAATTTTAAAGTTATAAAATTGACTACTTTGATAACACTTATCTTTAACATGTATCTTATAATTTACCAAACACTTTTATCTGTGTGACATCTTTTAATTCTCACATTAATTAATTAAGTAGACACGCAAGTAAGTATCATTTTCGTTTTTAAAATAAAGACTCAGGGATCCAAAGTGGTTACGAAACTTTCTCAAGGTCACATGACCCATCAGAAAGGCAGGGCAAAGACTAGATTCCCATCAAATGTAAGGGGTCAGTAATCCACACTTCTTTTATGAAAAATTAATTTTCACACCATTTTATGTGACTGTGAAATCTTTCAGCATATAATTGTATTTTTCTTTGCCTTGTCCTTTAAAAATCAATGAATGCGGCTGGGCACAGTGACTCATGCCTGTAATCCCAGCACTTTGGGAGGCCATGGTGGGCGGATCATGAGGTTGGGAGATCGAGATCATCCTGGTCAACATGGTGAAACCCTGTCTCTACTAAAATATAAAATATTAGCCGGGCATGGTGGTGTGCGCCTGTAGTCCCAGCTACTCGAAAGGCTGAGGCAGGAGAATCATCGCTTGAACCAGACAGGCAGAGTTCTCAGTGAACCGAGACTGGGACACTGCACTCCAGCCTGGCAACAGAGCAAGACTCCATCTCAACAACAACAAAAAAAAAGAGGTGGGGGGATGTTAATACTGTATGATATTCCACGGGCACTTTAGCTCACAATACCATGCTTCCATTTTTATTTCCACTATCAAGGGAGTCTCTCATAAGTGCAGCCTAAGCATGTCCCGGTCATCTACATCTCACCTACTCTCTAGGTTGCTTTGTGGATTTTTCACAGATTATATAATTTTAAGCCTACGTGACATACGAACTGTAGTTAGGTCCAGTTTTTAGGCACCTGTTTTTTTGGCACATATCTTTGAAACTCTCTGAAGTCTTTGGATGAAAAGCTTTAGAGTCAACCAAGTTCTCATTGAAGCAGTTTTATCAACAGCAGCGTGGCTCTTTTGGGAAGTGCAGAGACTGTGTCAAGGCCTTGGCCTTCCCACCCGTCCCTGCAGCACCTGCTGTGCAGAGTAGGTAATCCTGTCAGAGGCATAATCTCCCAACAGGCGAGGCCATGGTATTATATTTCATGCTCATGCTTCACACTCAAGCCACAAATACCTCTTGCCATTTCCCAATTATACTGCAGAATTTAGCCTTAACTTAGGCTATTTTCTCTGCCTGGATTGCCTTTTCCTGCTATGGTTCTGGGAAGTGGCCAGATACCCCCATCTACCTTTATGAGAGTCCCTGGGGTTGGGAATGATTACAGTAGATGCTGGGGATAATCGAAGACACTGGAGCAGCCAGGCATGTCCAGCAGAAATTTCTCATCTGACCCTGTGACTGCTGGCCTTCCCCATCTTTCTTACATCCCTCTCTTTAGGGCATTGAGTTTGCTTCCATGATAGCCGTTGCTGGCTCCTGGTTTGGCACTAAACCAAGTGCCTTCTAATTTTGTCTTTTGACTGCTATTCACATACCAACATTCCCCAGATGCTAAGTCTTATCCTTCAAAGTTTGGTTTAAATATCACCACCCTTACCTTCTCATCTCTATAGCTTTCCTCTCTGTGTGCCCCTTAGGAGCAGAATCAGCTGTTCTTTAGCCTGAGCTCCCAGGACTTTCTGTATATCATCCCTCATGGCACTTCTCGCATTTATTCCCCAGTTGATCATATCTTGTAGTCCTGCTAGATGGTAAGACTCCAAGGGGAGTGGTTGTGTTACATTTATCCATGTTCTCATCAGATATCCTGGATAGAACCTGGTGCTTCATAAATTCTCAATAAACGTTTCTTGCTTCAATACATAACTAAGTACTATTTTACTCCTTCTTGTGAGGATTTGTACATATTGATATGATGAAGAAAAAACCTCCAATGAAGTAAATACGGTTACTCTAAAAACAGGATGAATAAAGGACCTTTGTTTCAGAAAATCCCCTATCAGAATTCATTCATGATCTTTGATTAGGTATTTGAGTCATTCTAACCGACACAGTAATTTTTCCTCTGAAACAATCTATTCAAAGGGGCAAGAGTTCCTGTCCTCTCATTGATAGAACTTACCTGAGTCATCTTCACTGATTTTCCAGTCTGTGCGCATTTGTACATGTGTGTGTCTGTGTGCCCAGGCTGATTTTGTGCCACGCTCATTAGTTGAAAAATACATATCACCAAAGAATTTCAATTATTACCTTGAAATATATCAGAAAATAGCACTTTCTCCTTAGTCTCTTCTGTGTCTCTGTATTTGTATATATGTAAATCCTAGTAAGTTCCATAGGGTCTCTCTCCTGAACTTAGATTCTCTTAGGTTTATTTTAATAACAAAAACCCCACATTGCTAGACAGTGAAACATCATGAATACAAGTGATATTCAATTACAGGAACGCTATCTCACCATCCTGAAACAAGTCACTTTCTCTCTCTTAAAAACTCATTCTACAAATTCGTGCTAAGGTGTTTTATCTTAAATTTGATCTAACCAAATTCAAATAACGGGAGTGTAGTGAAATTACGGGAATGGAACACATAAAACGAGGTTGGTTGTTCGGATTTATTTTCCTTTGGATATTCAATTTAGTTTAAAAGAATTGAATTCATTTGCCATATTCTCTTTGGGAAGCATTGTGAGAAGTATAATTTAGAACTGCTCTCTCTTTTGCATGGCCTCTGCAAGGCATCAAAGGGGCTCACAGTGCATGCTTCTGCTATAATGAAAGCTCTGTTCTATCTGTCTGCCTCCATGTGAATTGCTCCTTCAGATAGAAAGTTAAAACTAGAATGAGTCAAAAACCACCCAGGGCCTAAATTACTCTTAGAGAGTAAATTAGGCATCTTGGGATGCTTAACTCTTTCAGACCCTGACGCACATTTTTAAAAGTTGTTAATGGTTCAAGATATTTGATTCCACCGTCAGAAATGTTTAATTAGCTCATTAGGAGCTCAGGATGTTCTCATGACTATTTTCTTCCATACTAAAATGGGTAATTCAGATGCTAACAACAAAATCAAAGTTTTTTCCAGGTTTCTCTGTCCACCACCCTTACTATAGACGTAGCAATAGGGACTTGCTAAATAACACACTACCGCCCTCCAAAACAAAACAAAAATCCCCATCAAAGCCTGAACACAACCTATCATTCTGAGGAAATATATGGTCTCATTACAGAGAGAAGACAGGCATGGCCAAAATGGGCACATGTGACACTAGAATATGTTTGATATTTTCCTTGCCTAAAATAGCATATTCAAGGTATAGCATAGGATTAAACGATAACACAACTTAACCCTAAGAAGAATTTTTCTTATGAACAGAATCAGCCTTTATTAAAGATTTTTGAATTAAACTACTTCTAATTTCTAAAATAAAGCAGTGAAAAAAATGACTCTATAATTACTTTAGTAAAAAGAGTAGTATCCTAACTCATAGAGTATATAACCCTGTAAGGAAATTTCAATTTAAATTGTCCAGGTCAAATTTAGCCTTTCCAATAGTAACGTAGAAAATGGCAGAGTTGCGGATCACAAGGTGGGCGGATCACAGGGTCAAGAGATGAGATCATCCTGGCTAACACGGTGAAACCTCGTCTCTACTAAAAATGCAAAAAATTAGCTGGGTGTGGTGGCGGGTGCCTGTAGTCCCAGCAACTCGGGAGGCTGAGGCAGGAGAATGGTGTGAACCCAGGAGGAGGAGCTTGCAGTGAGACCAGATTGCGCCACTGCACTCCAGCCTGGGCGACAGAGCGAGACTCCATCTCAAATAATAATAATAATAATAATAATAATAATAATAATAAAGAAGAAGAAGAAGAAGAAGAAGGAGGAGGAGGAGGAGGAGGAGGAGGAGAAGAAAATGGCAGAGACTTGGTAACCACAGGGTGGGGGTTTTGATGGGGTGGGGTGAAGGGGTGAAGACAGGAGGGGCCAGGAGGAATCAATATTATTAAAGGAAGAAACTCTTTCTCCAAGAAACTGAATATAATTTTGAATCCAGGGTAAATACATAGTACCAGAACCACAATAGATGCTTATCAAGTTTCTATTTTATGCATCTGAAGAAATCAATTTTCAGATTTCTGAGTACATATAGCTATCTGATCTTATATGATGTCACCTTCTTGTGCACTAAATATTTAGATAAATGCCCTCAGCCCTGGCTGTTTTGATCTAGTCATTTCCTTGTTTTTGCTCTGACACAGTAATAGCGTTGGGGGGATTCAGCACAAGAGAGATGCTGGATTGGGATGAGCATCATTGATTTATGCCCTCCAAGAGACTTTCAGGGAGTAAATTATTAGGTACCTTTTATCCTTTTGGAAGTTTTTCTCAGTTTCCATAAACTCTTTTTTGGTATATTTGGTGGTGTAGGGGGAGGGAGGTTTGTATGTGTGTGTTCATGTGTGCCTGTGTATGTAAAAGAAGCATCTAGCTGTCCTATCCAGCCTGAATTGTTGTAATGTCTGCAAGGTATGACAACTCCAGAGGGCTGTTGATGTGGCTCAAAGTCTCTTTACCTGTAAGCTGAGTACAACTGTGGCAAGTCTAGCCACCCTGGAAAATGCTTTGTCAATTAATACAGCCAAAAGTTTAGTACATCTGTGGGAGGCAATGGATTCAGACTTGTCAATATGTGTACACTTAGCATCTTAACAGGATGGAAAAGGCAAGAAATCTTTCCAATATAATCATTGCTTTCTGGGTTCTTTTAATACTGCCATGAAGAATCAAAATACAGTGTTATTTGCATTTTTCTGTCTAACATAGATCTAGTCCTCTATGTGAAATAAATGCTATGTTTCTTTCTTATAAGTAGCTATTATACTTACCACGCATAAAGTTTAAAAAATGCTAACCCTCCTAGTTCTCTTAGTGTAGTTTCTCTCCTTTTCCTGCCTGTCAGATTTGGAAATAAGAGTTACTCAGGTGTCATCAGTTCTTCTTCGATGTAATTTTAAATCTCCAACCAGCCATTTTCACCCATACTCTTTCCTCAGGAGAATAATCACTCTGCATTCTTCAAAATCCCAATAAGAAGAATGTTATAGAAATCTAGTTTATAAAATTTAGAGCATGAAATGAAGCTTTCTTCTTTCCCAAAATAACCATTGAGAAACTTCAGACACATTTTTCTAAAAGAATATGCACTGCCTCTCTTCATAATATTCAGGGGGGAAATTCCTATGAATTAATGCAGTGATAAATATTACAGATATAGCTTCTAGATATATAGTATCATGATGTTTCTAATTAAGATGCAGTAAGATTCTCAAACACGAAATTGTTCTTTTATATTAAGAGCCAGAATTAGAATAACTTGTGTTAAAGATTACGCTAAGTCTAGCACAAGCCATTTCCATTGTGCATTTTCAGTAAAAGCTGACTAAATTTATTTCTTAGAATGTAATGAAATTATGGAGTGAATCTAGCTGAAATAACAGATTTGTTTTTAGTCTTATAAGTCAGTGAGTAACAATTTTTCATTCAATTTTGTTGTTATTGTTTAGAACTTCATGGGAAATGAAAACAAAAATTTAAAATAACTCTAGTGGTAACAGTTAGTTTTCATGAAATGCAATTTGCACTTCACTAGGAAATGAAACAATTTGTAACTTTTGAATTCACTGTTAAACTAGTAAAATTTATCCTAAATTAAATAAATGAAGTAGCTAACAAAGAATTATTGAATCCTAAGTTGTTTACAATAGGATAGAAGGTGGTGTTTGATGGAACTGATGTTGCATTTCAATTGGAACAAAACTTACTTTGGATTTTCCATTCTAGTTTACCAGACAGAAGATAAATATTAATAAATACATCTGGGTTGAAAAATTTATTCTTATTACTACTACAAGAGCTACCTTGGCAAAGTAAATTTTAAAATACCTGTACTTAAGCTCTTTTTAAAAATTGTATTTTCTTTAGTATCACACTCACAGGATGAATGAAACAAACAATAATATATTAGACATAAGAGTCATGTATTTTTAGCCCTGATTCTTATTTATTTATTTATTTTTGTATATGACAGACAAGTAAGTTTTGTAGACTTGTACAAATTCCTCAAGAACAAGCAGGTTTTATTTTATGCCTTGTGGTATAACTTAAAATCTCTTAGGTATTCTAATTCTACCTCATTTTTCCCCTTGATTCAGTAAGAACTAATTACAAGTAGAAAACCAAAACTTTTTCAATGAAAATGTTCAGGGTTTAGACTCTGCCTGTCACCTGGTAATTTTCTATTCCGCTAGAGAGTCAGCCGGGGTGTTGGTAAACTCTTTTGTGCTTGATCTGCCATGCTTGCTCAATGTATGTGGGCAACTAGCTGGTTTTATAACTAAGCCCTAAAAACTGAACTGGAAGTGAAATGCCTAGCCACATTTAAAAGTTACTTTTAGCATGAAAAAGGGTTGAACAAGTGGTCTTCCTCGCCCTAACCATTTATTCCATCCTGTTCAAATGTTCTGTCCCCCACATGCATCATCTACTACCTTCATAATTTTCATCAAAGCTGTGTACCACCTGAATTATTGTTTACTTACTATATTTCTTTAAATTGCTACTTTTTAAAAACTTGCATATCCAGTTAGAATGGCGATCATTAAAAAGTCAGGAAACAACAGGTGCTGGAGAGGATGTGGAGAAATAGGAACACTTTTACACTGTTGGTGGGATTGTAAACTAGTTCAACCATTATGGAAAACAGTATGGCGATTCCACAAGGATCTAGAACTAGATGTACTATATGACCCAGCCATCCCATTACTGGGTATATACCCAAAGGATTATAAATCATGCTGCTATAAAGACACATGCACACATATGTTTATTGCAGCACTATTCACAATAGCAAAGACTTGGAATCAACCCAAATGTCCATCAGTGACAGACTGGATTAAGAAAACGTGGCACATATACACCATGGAATACTATGCAGCCATAAAAAAGGATGAGTTTGTGTCCTTTGTAGGGACATGGATGCAGCTGGAAACCATCATTCTTAGCAAACTATCACAAGAACAGAAAACCAAACACCGCATGTTCTCACTCATAGGTGGGAACTGAACAATGAGATCACTTGGACTCGGGAAGGGGAACATCACACACCGGGGCCTATCATGGGGAGGGGGGAGGGGGGAGGGGGGAGGGATTGCATTGGGAGTTATACCTGATGTAAATGACGAGTTGATGGGTGCTGACGAGTTGATGGGTGCAGCACAGCAACATGGCACAAGTATACACATGTAACAAACCTGCACATTATGCACATGCACCCTAGAACTTAAAGTATAATAATAATAAAAAAAAACTTGCATATCCAAGTTACTTTGATCCCAAGCAATATCTCTTAAATTATGGTTTTAGAGGGCTAATTTTTCCCAATACAAGTAAAAAAAAAAAAAAAAGCTATTACAATATTCATCTCCTAACAAAATTATAGAAATAGGGAAAAGATTTGTGGTTCCAGGCTTTTGGGAGGGAGAAAAGCGGGGACGTGACTATAACTACAAAGAGTAGCATGAGAAAACCTTGTCATGGAATGGTTCTGTACTTTTACTGTGGTGGTTATACAAGTCTACATGATAAAATTGCATCACGCACACATACAGAGTTTGTAAAATTGTTGAAATCCGATGAAAGTTGATGGATTATACTGCTGTCAGTTTCCTGGTTGTGATTTTGTGCTATAGTTATGCAAGATGTTACCACTGAAGGAAATTAGGTAAAGGATATGCAAGATTTCTCTATCACTTATTTCTTACAGCTGCATGTGAATCTACAATTATGTCAAAATAAGAAGTTAGAAGAACCTACCTATGTAAGAGCATTACAGGCAGTGAAAATCGCATATGCAGAGGGCCTGGGGCAAGAGAACACTTGGTATATTTAAGGAGCTGAATGAAACCTGTGAGCATGGTGGGAAATGGAGCAGATAAGGAGCTGTAAGAACCTGGGACTCCTGAGTATGCCCCAAAACATATTAGAGGTGTGATCATCATGATGCCTGCTACAGCTCCACACCCCAGTGCTGAAACACAAGGTCCCATAATGACCCCATAAGCAACGGGGCTGCCGAAACCCAGATGAAGCAGGGTTTGGCCAACTATGAAAAACATCTTTTATTCTTCCATGTGTTTTTCTACAGTAAGAATTTTTAAAAATGCATAAATATACCAGTACATTAAAAAAATTATCATCTTAGTAGCATCCCAAATTGTCCAATATACTGGTGGTGATCTGTATTTTCCACACTGTTAGGGATAACGAATGAGTTCTTGCCTCACTTTAGACAAGCTGTGTAACCTGTCACCTCTTCCTTCATATCTGAGGTCTCAGTTTCCTACTTTTTTATGGCAAGGGATTTGACAAACTAAGGTTCCTCCAGCTCCTATGGTCTATGATTTATCTACCCATCTTGCTGTGCACTCACTGTACCATAAACTAGGACTAACCCAGTGAGAAATATTAAAACAAAATTGATGCAAGAACTTATCTTGCAATTTGATCTTGTACTTACTAGTGTATGCCATGGAATGCATTGATTCCTACAGAAGCAGCACTAAAATAAAATTTTTAAAATAAGATAAAAATTTTAAATAGAAATATTAAAATAAAAAGACTGGTAGCACTAAAAAATCCTGCAGTTACTATGTGGTGACTGTGCTATTAAGGACACGCAATGTTGACCATTTTCCCCCAACTCATTGAAAACACAGAAACATAAGTAATTATGTGTTGGATTATTGTAAGAATAAGTGGGAGGTATTGGAAAATGATTGGAGTTGACTTTGAGAGACCTGAGTCTGATTCCAGCCCCAAGAATTTGAATAAGTCACTTCACCTCTCTGAACACTGACTTCCTCATTTGCAAAACAGGCATATTCATACCTGCACAGCTGATATACTGGGACACTGCAATGTTGCCTGGGAAACCATAGGCAAATGGAAAGCATAACCATCACAAATCTGTATATCCTCAGCTCTACAGAACAGTAAGAGCATGAAGGTGTCAGGGACTGTTCAAGGCAAAAATTGATACATCAGTTCCTCCATTGGTTTTCTGAGAATCTTGGGTCTCTAAAGCGCTGACGTGATGTTTTTCTTACCCAGAGAATGAATTTCAAAATAGTGTGCAGATATATTTTTTAAATTTTTATATATTTATATTAGGTAATTTAATCTCTATTGAGAGTAGTACAGTTTACAGATTTTTTTTTTAATGAAAAATTCTTAGAAGTATTCATCAATTTTTTCCCAACAGATTCCAGCTTAAAAACATCAGGATGAATAAGTCAAAAGATGCAATGTACTACAGGAGGGCTATAGTTAATAATAGTGCATTGTATTCAGGATTTTTGCTAAATGGGTATATTATTGCTGCTCTTGCCACCAGGGGAAAAAATGAGTAACTATATAAGATGATGGATACCTTAATTTGTTCCTCTATAGTAACCATTTTGCTATATATTTGTATCTTATAACATCATTTTGTATACCTTAAATATACACAATAAAATTTATTTAAAAAAAGCATCAGGTAGCCTTGCTATCCCTTTTTGAAAATAAGTATTAAAAATATAAAGTTCATTGAAAGGAAAATACCAGTTTACTCCAATTCCTATTTTATCATCATCATTTCTAATTAAAACCGAGGAAAAAAATCAAAAGATTTTCTGATGATTTTCAGCCTGCCACGTTTAATAGCCTCAATTTCAAATTTTAGCATATTTACAACACAAACCCTTTTTTACTATACAATCTCTTATTTTTTGCATAAAAATTTTCACCAAAATGTTCAAAAATTCATTTAAATAACCAAGAATTAAGCCTATGCCATATGAGATACTGTACAGTGATGGAATGAATGTGGGTTTTGAGGTCAAAAGGAGCTGGGTTTTTAACTCAACTTTCCCACTTTCTTGTTTCTCTGAGTTCCAGTTTTCTAACTGCAGAGTTATTGTGAAACTAAAGTCAGATGATATTAAATACAATAATATGTGTAAAAAATCTAGGAGCTAAACACAAAGTGCTTAATATCAGCTATTGAGCCACCATGAAATGTACCCAGCATTCCTGTGGATTTTCAGCAATCTGAAAATCTCCTTACACCTTGAGAGCTAAGCCCTATTTCATAGAATTATTTACACAATGACAAAGATAGAACCAGTGCTCACCAAATACTGACCCACCTCACAGAGTTGAAAAGGTAAGGTGGCTAAAATGTTTTGGTAGAGCTTAGAAGTTTAAGCTTCCAACATCACTGTTCAGCTATGGAAGAATTCATTTTCTAGAAAGTTCAAACTGGAAGGAATTTTGACTATTATTTTTAAGCTTAATCCTCTATTTAAACATAAGGAACATGAGGTTCAGAGATGCAAACCTTGACCTGAAAACCCTAGAGGTGATGAACCTGAGACACAATCCAGGTGCTCTGACTTCCAGGTTGTCACTTTCTCTATCATGTCACACATAAGAACTGTACTTGATAGAAGTTATTTAGTAAAGTTTGGGCAGATTAGTAATCACAATGATAATAAAAATAAGAACAGATTTTAGTAGGAACACCTTATGTTTTCTGAAACTTTACCTATGTTAGGCAGTGGGGTGAGTTTTTGACATACATTTTCTCCCTCAATTCAGAGAATAATGATTGTCATGATTGCTACCACTCTTCTAAGATATGTAAATGGATTAAAACGGTTTTAAGAAAATTGCATGCAGAATTAATAAGAGGCAGAGCCAAATTCAAATCCTGTTCTAACTCCATTGTGGAACTCTAAGCTACTTATTAATGTATAATAATATTTGCAGAGTTAGCTATTAAATAAAGTAGCATATAAAGTACCTCTCTAATATCTATCCTCACATACAAGTGAAACTATGAACATCCCTTGCATGACATGGGTGAAAATAAAGGTGCTGTCTCATATCACTGGTAAAAAAGTCAATGGGCTTCTGGAAATTTGGTTAGCACACCAATCATGACCAATCTTGAAAATTGTAGCTCTGAGGATGAATGTTATCTTTGCACTAAAAAAGATGGCATTCATTTAAATAAAATGAAGATTCTTGCTCTATAATATCCCGATTCTATGACAGTCACCTGTCATTAACTCAGCACATAGCTCTTTCATTCAAGCTGAATAATGTTCTGGAAAACTCAGCCAGTCTACTTAAACATTCATACCTATATTGAGTAGAAATTCATTTTTTCAACCACTGAATACTCATTCCTTATGGACATAAACAGTAAGATATGAGTAAAATATGTATTGAAGAAAGAACTATTTCCCCAGGACAGTTCAAAATAGGTGGAAAGCACTATAGTAATTTCCTTGCAATTGCATAGTTCCTTTGCTTATTAAATTTTGAAGAGGTTATCAATTTGGAATATAACCTGAAGAGTTTATGTTTCATAATTTTATTTTATTGCTGAAATATTTATGCAAATATTCAGTGTAGGAAGATGCTGCCAGATGGAAATGCAATAGTTGTGGAATTCTTCCTGGCATTTCCAACAGAATATATAATATCGAATCACTTTATGCTAATGTTTTGCAATGGAATACATATTTTATAGCTACTTTGAAATGCAAATTTAAAAGATCTAAACACTTTAGAAATCATGCCGATGCAAAGTAAACTAATATAAAAAGTAGGAGTTAGATAGATAAATTACAGCAGTGTCATATCAACTGCATTTTGGTAAAGTAATGAGCCATGTCTTTATACTCTTTGTGTAAATATGCTTTAATATTTAGAAGTAAAACTGTGTTTGGTAAGATTAACATTAACTAACCTCAAGATTTATATGACATCTGTCAAATATCTGACTTCTAAAGATACTTAACTTTCTTACTACACTTCCTCACTTTAATTTCCATCATTGATAAATTCTCTGATGGCAGGTATGTGGTATCTTTGCTACATTCAATACTGAATGAAAAATACAAGGTGACTGTCACAAATAAGTTTGAGTTACAAGAGGATTAAAGTTTTATTATTATTAAAGAACATTGCGTCTAAAATTTGTTAAGTTTTTACAACTTGTCAAATCAATTTCATTTCACTACATTACAAAAACTTCTAAAAATGAATATTGTATGCTAAGCCTGTCATAAACTTGTGGTCAGAAACTCAGTGTTTAAACAGTGAAACATTCTTAAAAGACACCATAAAGCATAATCTTCTCACTGAATCCGTTGAATAATTCCCTCTTTTCAAATTGGGATATATTTCACACCAGGATTGTGAATAAAATGACATCTTTTTTTGAAAGGCATGATTGTTCTTGACAATGCCTTCTCTCCTTTGTAGGGATATTTTAACACCAGTCATAACTCAGGAATTGAATCTGGACCAAAAAAAGGAAATTGTGAGCTTCTTGTAAATGATTAAAATTATAGACCCCAAAGCTTGATTAAAAATAACTACCTTGGCTCATTAGAGGTCAAAAAAACCTGGAATATTTTCTCTTTTGCCTCATCTCTCCTGAGTTTCAGAAAAGATATTTTAAAACATCAATGCCACTGTCTTTTATTCAGACTGTAGAATGTTCAAATCCAGTAGAACTAAAAAAAAGTTTCTGAATTCACTATTAATATTTTACATTCTGACCATTACAAAATGCTTTAGTAGCCCTTATTCCATTCATTCCTTACAACTAGTGTGGTAGACAGGTATTATCATTTCTTTCCACAGTTGGACAAATTAACTCATAGAGGTTAAGTAGTTCACCCAAGTCACACATCCAGGGAATACTAGTTTGCTTTTTTCTCTGAAATGTAAGACTTGGATAATTAAAGTTGGGTTTAAATACTGCTGAGATTATGATCTGGAATACTTCAGTGTCAGTTTCACTCTGCTGAACAAGGAGAAACTCTTCTGAACAACTGCTACTCTCTGGTGCACCTTGTTTTCTCCTGCTGTGGTCTATAACTGTAGAACCATACTTACCAGTGTAGTTCCTATAGTACTATGGTATGGTACAATGCACACTTACTATCATCTATAGATGTGGAATATATGAGGCATATGTATTTGTGGAGGACAGAGTTTGTGAGAAATTCAGGTCTGGTCATGAAGCCAGTGAGATGTGAAGCTGCAGAAAAAAAATAAGGGAGCCACAGTGTAATTCGTACCACTCAGATTCATTGGAAGTCATGACTGCCACTATGAGTGGACTCTTTTCTGGCAGTATTTCTTGGCCCTGACACCTGGCACTCAAATGTCGTTTTGCATTTGCAAACCTGAAACTGATATCCCCCAGATTTTATTTATTAACGAGGAAACACTGGTCTATTTCTTTTTTGAGAGTACATGCATTAAAGTTTTACAAAAAAGTCTTGTTTATGCCATTAGAATTCCCCGCTGAATATCTGTAAGACACACCCACTAACGCCACTGACCACACCCCCACACACCTATTTCTCTCACCTTAAGGGGTGCTGTGGGTAATTATTTTTCATAATAAAATTATTATTCTCTATGATGCACTAAATCAGGCTAATCCAAAATGAATCATGTGGCTCCCAACACATTTGAGGTAAATTAGGAATCACCATCTGGCAGAAAGCTTCTCTTCTTAAAACTGCTCTCTTTTTTTAATTAAAATGTGTTTTAATTAAAAATAGGCATGTCAAGCAGCACTGTATATCAATTATATGACTGACAATATGCTTTCATTTTTTTCCTAAACCATATGAACCAGAAATGGGATGTCATGATTTCTCTCAAGAGAAACAGTAAAATATAGGACAGAGAAAGGGAGGATTGCTACTGGGAGCCGTTTTGGCTGTAGCAAAATCCTACCAAATCTTTCATTGAATGTTGTATTGCTTTTTTTTTTTTTTTTTTTTTTTAAAGAAGAAAAAAAAACCTGAAAGGGTGTTTATTCCTCATTGTTTCTATGCAAATAATGGAGTTTTTCTTTATTCTTTTTTCTCTTTATTTTTCTGAGACGGAGTCTCATTCTCTTGCCCAGGGTGGAGTGCAGTGGCACAATCTTGACACAACCTCCTCTCCCAGGTTCACGCAATTCTTCTGCCTCAGCCTCCCGAGTAGCTGGGACTACAGGTGCATGCCACTATGCCCAGCTAATTTTTGTATTTTTAGTAGGCACAGGGTTTCCCTCTGTTGTCCAGGCTGGTCTCGAACTCCTGACCTCGAGTGATATGCCCCCTTCAGCCTCCCAAAGTGCTGGGATTACAGGCATGAGCAAACATGCCTAGCCAAATAATAGAGTTTTTCATTCATTCCATACTATCAATGATTTTGGAGCAGTTGTCACATGTTCTTAGCCAACTTTTTCTTAGTGACCTTGGGATGTTCCAAGACACATCCTCAGGCCCAGACCCTCCTCTTAGCCCTTCCCTGTCTTCACTCCTGTCTGAGAAGCACAAAGTAATACACACAGATGTCTTTTGCCAGAAGTGCCATCAGGGAGAATGAAGTAGGTGAGGGTGAGATATAAGGACTCAGAAGCAATAAGAGAGAACAGAAACCACAGTGAGGATGGTTGGTACCTCACAAATGCGCGTGAGGGTGTGAGTGAGAGAGAGAGAGAGAGAGAGAAAGAGAGACACTGCTGTCAAAAAAAACTGAACTTCTCTTCCATTAAGACTAACATTTGAACCTTCCTGGCTCTGCCTTGCAGAGTCCTAGGGCAATTCCCTCAGGACGCCCAGCTCTGAATGTTTAAAGGTCAAATATTAATGATCACAATGAGACTTAGATAACAACAGTCATATCATTTTTAGCATTGATTGGTTTCCCCAAGTGCCACAAATATTTACTATCAATGCAATTTTCTTTCTTAAAAATTTTTTTTCCTAGTATTTGGCTTTGGCTTTTAATTTCTTTATGTCACTGCAATTTAGCACTTTCTTTTTTCTTTTTGTTTTTTGAGACAGTCTCGCTCTGTTGCCCAGGCTGGAGTGCAGTGGCACGATCTTGGCTCACTGCAACCTCTGCCTCCCAGGTTCAAGCAATTCTCTGCCTCAGCCTCCCCAGTAGCTGAGATTACCGGCATCCACCACCATGCCCAGCTAATTTTTGAATTTTTAGTAGAGATGGGGTTTCACCATCTTGGCCAGGCTGGTCTTGAACCCACCTCAGCCTCCCAAAGTGCTGGGATTACAGGCGTGTGCCACTATGCCCGGCCAGCATTTTTCTTAAGTAAAACTTTTATTTCAGAATAGTTCTATATTTACAGAAGAAGTGTAAAGACAGAGTTCCCATAACTCCCATACCCAGTTTCCCTACTGTTAACATCTTAATATTAGTATAATATGTTTGTCACAGTTTACAAACCAGTAAGGACACATTCCTATTAGCTATAGTATATACTTCATTCAGATGTTCTTAGCTTTTAGTTAATGGACTTTTTCTATTCCAGAATTCCATCCAAGATACCAGTTTACATTTAGTTACCATGTTAATTTAGGCTCCTCTTGGCTGTGACAGTTTCTTAGACTTTCCTTGCTATTGAGGACCTTGACAGATTTGAAAAGTGCTAGTCAGGTATTTTGTCAAATGTCCCTCAATTGATATGTGTCTGATGTTTATCTCATGATTAGACTGGGATTGTGTGTTTGGGGAGAAAGATCAACAGACATGAAATGCCACTTTGTCTCATCATGTTAAGAGTAAATACCCCCAATATGACTCATCGCTGTTTATATTAACTTTGATCAACTAGTTGAGGTAGTGTTTGTCAGGTTTCTCTACTGTTTTCATACTTTTCTCCTTTATTGGGGAATGGTATTAGAAACCAAGATACAACTTAATTTCTTTCTTTCTTTCTTTCTTTTCTTTTCTTTTTTTTTTTTTTTTTTTTTTTTTTTTGAGATGGAGTTTCGCTCTTGTCACCCAGGCTGGAGTACAATGGCACAATCTCAGCTCACCGCAACCTCCGCCCCACTGGGTTCAAGCGATTCTTCTGCCTCAGCCTTCCAAGTAGCTGGGATTACAGGCATGCACCATCATGCCTGGCTAATTTTGTATTTTTAGTAGAGACAGGGTTTCTCCATGTTGGTCAGGCTGGTCTCGAACTCCCAACCTCAAGTGATCTGCCGGCCTTGGCCTCCCAAGTGCTAGGATTACAGGCATGAGCCACTGTGCGTAGCCAATACAATTTAATTTTTATAATTCCGTATGTTTGTTACTAAGTAACCTATCTTGTTTTAAAATGATTTTAAGCCTTATTAGAGTTATTCCTCCAAATAATAGAAACTCGTTTTTTAATTTAAAAATTACTATCAACATTCAAATATTATCCATAAAAACAGAAACACTACTTGACAATTTATAATTTGCCTGTTTCTAGATAGATCTGAGACATGTATACACACTGACATTGTGCAGATTAAGCATGTGCAATATTGATAACAAAGAACACATTCATTCTAGGGCATTGTCCAAATGATATGTGATAGATTGAATTTGTGTTAGAAATATTCTCTTCATTCTCCCTTCTTTCTCTCCCAGATGACATATACTTCCCTGCCCAAGTGACTTGGGACTTGGTCCTGTGATTTCCTTCGGTTAATGGACTGTGATACAAGGAATATTAAACAAGACTGCATGGGTTGGATTGTCCGCTTGCCCTCTTGTGATCTGCCATCAGAAGAACATGCCTTAGGGAGATGTTGGTGACAAGAAGAACATGGTGACACATAGAACAGATGTGAACCCAGTTCTAAGCCTGAAACCAAGCCCAGCTGACCAGCAACTTGAAACAGGGTCTCTCTGGCTTTCCCACACTCCTATGATCAAGAAAAATAGAAGCTGATTGTTGAAAGCATTGAGTTTTGGAGTGTTTTGTTATATGGCATTGCAAAAATAACTAATTAAAATGTATGTATGTCAAGAACAACATTTAATACTAGGTGTCTTAGAATGTGACTACTCAATACATAAAATACACTGGGGAAGAAGTATGATTAAGTATCTTGAAATTAGGTCTGAGTTTAAACCCTTGCTATGCAACTTACTAATTATGTCTTAGACAAGTTGCCTGACCCCTCTAAACTCAGCCTTCTCGTCTCCAGAATGTAGATAATAGGAAGCGTATTTTATAGGGTGTTATGAGGGTCAAATAAGAGATCTTATAAAGGGCCTGGCACAGGGGTTGGCATAGAATAACTTGCTTTACTGAAAAAAACAAGACATTTATAGTTAGGCATTCTAATTGTTTGTCTGCTTACCTCTAAAGTGTTTGAGGATTAAAAACTATTTCATTTAAGTTAGTTTTTAGTTCTCCATTAAATATGGTTACATAACTAATTTACTTTATAAACAACTGGTAGTAAAAAAAGAAAAATTTTATTCTATTTTCATCCCAAACAATTATGTCTTGAATTAATAAAGACTAAAAAAAGTAATAACTTTTTCTACTGTGGACTGCCTAGTCATTTGGCACCATGTGAAGCATTCTAAAAAAACAATAAACAATATAGCCAAAATTTACTTTCAAATAATTCTGCTAAATTGCTGTTCGTTATCAAATGGCAAAGTCAGCAACCTTTCTAAAAGTTATTACCTTTCTTCTTTGAGTAATAAAAGGAGGTTTTATAACCTTTAAAGTTTGGTTGCATTAAATGTTATGTAATAAAAACTTTGGTTTTAAAAAAAGAAAACTGAGTAAATATTGTATTATAGGTGATATACTAGAAATGCATAGATATTTCCTGCACTATATGTCAGACAGTGTTTACTTTGGATCAGAATATTTCATACTGCTGACTTAGTAAAGCAAAATTTGCTGTAACAATTTCTTTTTCCCAGGAGCAATTCTGAATTCTAAAATGGATTATATTTGAGTTAGACATTGAAACTCAGCTTTATCTAAATCAGGGATATCGAAAATTATACATCTTTAAGATAAAAATTACAAAATTAATGTGTTAGCTTCTAAGATCTGTTTTGAAAGAGTTCTAGATTAGTCTAAACTCCTGCAATTTCTGTCTAGTGAGAAGCTGACAAGGTCTTGAACCCCCTGTTCCACTCCAGCCTGCAGAAAGGGGATTGGAGCTGAGCCCAGAAGACCCACAGCCTGAAGCAAAGCAAAGCCAGTCACCCACACTGCCCTAATCAAGAAAGAATAAAAAGATTACCTTTACTATTATTCCTGAGCTCAGACATGTACTCCCAATAGAGTAATGAAGAACTATATATTCCCTTACATATTTTTAAGTTGACATCTAAAATTTTTCGTCATAAGCTTAAATAGTTCTGAGGCATATAATTCTTGACATAGTGTTTTTATAAATATTTTAAAAGCAAATCGAAATATCATTTTTAGGTGAAACTAATGCAATCTAAATGCCAAATAATTTGATAACTGCAATCATCAGTTTTAATACATATTTGAACAGAACTTTTGGTTTGGATGCAGAAAGTAGCAAAAGATCATCACTCCCACCCTAACAAGCAAAATGTTAAAATAAATAAATAGATAATAAAATAGGCTACAAAAAAGCCAGATCAGTTATAAAGATGTCTAGGTAAACAAAACTCGAGAAAGTGGCAAACCCTTCAGGGAAGAGGAACTATCTATGGCTCCTCCCACAGATGGGGATAGAAAGAAGCTAGCCAAACACTTAACAACTATTGAACAGCCCTGTGTGAGCTGGCTTGATGGATGGCATCCCCAGGAATCCCATGACCCTGTGACCACGCATCTACCTGCCAACTTTCACTCACAGGTCTTACGTAGGTCACAGTATGAGGGGTAATTTGCCCAAAGGAAGGGAACCAGAGAAGAAAAGCTGAGAGAGAGTTTTTCTTTAAGGTATTCGCCCAAAGTCAAATCCCCTTCAAAAGGTGAGGAGTGTTGGGGGGCACACAGCAGGAGAGTTGAGAGAGGCACGCTAAGCTTTCAACTGCTAAGAGAAACCCTTCCAGGACATTCCAGGTCTTCAGAGAGCATACAGCAGTAAGGCAGCAGCACTTCAAAAGCTAGGAAAGGGACCATTAGGTTGAAAGATGTCACCCCAAGTGCAGAAAGCAAGAGGCGGGTGAGATAGCAAAGAAAACACTCCAGGGACTCAAAATCACGCCAGCTGGGCCGTAAGCGGGCAGATATCACCCACAGTTCCAAAATTTGGCAGCTGAACTCTAAAACTCAGGAAAGTTTCTGGAATCTTTCCAATGCTCTGATACCAGGCTATGTTGAAAGAAAAGTTGATCATATCCTCAAAATATTTGAAAACAGTGGTGAACCAAGTACAACTACCAGTGCAAAAAAGCCCTGAGTATTCAAATATGGTTCAGATTGACTAGGTTCTCACTCTAGAAAAAGGAATGTCTTACTTTTTGGAAGAAATTTTATTTTCTTCAGTTTTTACTGATCTCTTACACAAAACATTCTCCCCTCCCCCAAAATTATAATGCACACAGAAAAGCAAAAAAAAGTGACTCATGACCAAGAGAGGAAACAATCAATAGAAACAGACTCCAGGATGGCCTGGAGGCTGGAATTTTCCAAGAGAGAGGTGAAAATAACTGATAAAAATGCTGAATGATTTAGAATAAAGTTGGACATATGAGTGAAGTGAACAGGTGACAAACTTGACATTTTACTTTATAGAATTCTATCTGAATTTATTGTCATTTTTATTTTAAAAGTCTTTTATTGATTACTCAATTTTATTTATCTATATAAAATGTGAATGCATTTTTAGAATTTATTTCTTATGGCTATAAGCTTTCAGTATTTAAAATTCTTCTAGTTTTAATAATCATAATTGTAGGTAGTACATAAAATTTATTCTTGAAACAATATTAATTCACTACAAATTTTGATAGATAATTATTAGAGATAAAATTATTTTTATTGGAATTGCATCATTTAATGCAATAAATCACATCATTTTTCTGTTAGTTCATCTATCTTTGAATGAGTATTACCTCTTAAAATGAGAGAGGGTTTTTCCATCTATTCTATTCTTATTTATCATTTTTAGTAAGCCCAAGAAAACTTATTTATATACATATGTATATGAGATTGAACAGTAGTAATGTTGCTCAAGTCTCTAAAATCCTTCCAAGTTATCCTGTTAAAGTCATTGTCTGTCATCAAACAGTATATTTAATGATCTAGCAACTGAGAGTTGATTAGGTCCTCTTCAACTTTATTAAAAACTAATAATTGAAAACTATCTGACTTGCAAAATAATTTGTTTCCTGGTTATTAGAATTAGTACCTTTTTCAAAATCATCATCATATTTTATATCTTAGAGGTTTTGCACTTTGGGAAATGCAGCATATTAAATTTTGAGTGGACGAGAGCTTTATCTTCTTTTCAGTGGACAAAAGCAATAATGAAAGAATAAGTGAAAAAGGAGAAATAATATGAAATGCATTCTCAGGCAGATTACTTCTAGAGAAAAGTTTAACACGAAGCTGAAATTTTAAGAATTTTTATCCGTTAAATTCCAACATGCCCTCACATTCCTTGAAAAATTGTTGTATGCCCTAATTTTGAATACCATGGACTTAAAACATCTGTTAAATAAGTCAATGCATGAAGGCATGTCTATCAAACTATTACCCAAGGGAACTTTGTTCTTAACTGAAGCTGCTGCCTGAAATGCAGAAATGCAGTTACATGTTTCAAGACGTTTGGTAGAAAATTAGAGATCTTCTATGCAAGGAGAAACACTTCACATTCTGTTCCCACTTCTTAATGAAACTTCTTATAAAAGTGGTTCTGAAGAGAAGGTGATGCTTGTGACCTTGGACAAGATTTCTTTTTCTTTTTTTTAAGATATAGAGATGATCATGGATGTTATTAATCATTAGTATAAACATTATTAATCATTAGCTTTTAACATTACTCTTTGTTGTATTACTAATATAACCAAGGAATAACCGGCGGGTAATAGGGTCAGGTGCTGGAGGGACATTGTGAGAAGTGACCTAGAAGGCAAGAGGTGAACCCTCTGTCATGCCTGCATAAGGGCCACTTGAGGGTTCCTTGGTCAAGCAGTAACACCAGTGCCTGGGAGGGCACCCATTACTTAGCAGACTATGAAAGGGAGTCTCCTTTCCTTGGAGGAGTCAGGGAACACTCTGCTCCATCAGCTTCTTGTGGGCAGCTGGATATTATCCAGGCCTGCCTATGATGCTGTGCTTCAATGGTCACACTCCTTGTCCACTTCCATGTTCCTCCCATACTCCTGATTCTTCTTTGAAGTTCTTAGTAGATAGCGGTAGAAGAAATAGTGAAAGTCTTAAAGTCTTTGATCTTTCTTATAACAGCATAGAAGAAAACGCTGCGATATGCTTTGGCTACCTAAAAGGGAAGGACCCTCGTCCCATGATCATGTGACTTGCTTGACCTTATCAAGTCTTTCAAGCCTGCTGGCAGGAACTAACACCAGTGCTTGCTGATGTGAAAACAAGGAGTTTCTTTATTGACCAAAATAGCAAAACTCAGATGTGTGATCAAGCATCACAGTGCTGCCATCTGAGTAAAGAACACCAAGGTTTTTTGTTTTTGTTTTTGTTTTTTTTTCTTCTAATGATGTTTGGCTTGGCAAAGACAATTTTCATCATTTGAACATGTCAGAGGCCTTTGTAGTTTCTGAAAGGGGCTCATAATATAGCAATTCTTTGATGGAATAGCCATGCACAAAACAGAAGAAAACCTGGAGATGGCTTCATTTGGTTGTTTCATTAGTCTGCTGTGAATGGCCATGGAACCTATGAATATTTACATTATAGACTACAAAATGTTAGGAGAAACGTCCTCAGTAATGGTGATGAATTGTGTCATCTGAGACCTGAGGCACTATATTTTAGGTTTCTTCCTCAGTTATAAGCTATAGATGTCACATTTTCCAGCGTATGTGAATTCAAAATTCTATTAATGACATAGCTTCTTTCACTAAGAATTTCGGCATGCATGATATAGATTCCTCAAGCACAGCCTTTTGTGTTTGATGAAATCCAAACATTGGTAATATTCCAGCATGTGGAAAATAAGTCTTAAAAACAACCATAGCATCCAATATATTATCAGAATGTTCACATAAAAGGTACTTGTTCAGCTTGGCTGGATTCATGTTTCCATTGGGTACCAGCCTGATTCAAGTCACCATTATCTCTTGCTTGAATTACCATAATAGTCTCTAAACTAGTCTTTCTGAATCTACCCTTGACCCCAGGTCTATGCACCGCATAGAAGACAGAGTAAGTCCTATCACATCACTTCTCTTCTCAAGGCCTTCCAATGGTTTCCTGTCTAGAACAAAACCCAAAATCATTAAAGTGGCTTATAAGGTCCTACACAATATAGTCCTAACCTCATCTTATACCATGTTCTTATTTGCCCTCTCCACCAGCCACCCTGGTGCTTTACTGCTCTTCACTCATGACATAGACGGTCCTGCATCAAAGCCTGTACACTTGTTTCCTCTGCCTGCAACACAGTTACAGAGGTTTCTTCAGGATTTGCCATCAACTTTTACTCAAGCATCACTTTCTCACTGAAGCTTTCCCTGTACCCACTATTTAAGGTTGTAACCTCCCTGCTTTATTGTTTATAACATTTTGCATTTAAAATATTACCTATTTCAATTATTTATTTTCTATTGCCTGATCCACCCCCAAATTTTTAGGATTGTAAAGGCAAGCATTTATGTCTGCTTTGTTCATTGCTGTATCCCCAGCATCTACAAAAGTTCCTGGCACAAAGGGAACTCAGTAAGTATTTATTGAATGCAAGATTGCTAGAAGGAACCATGCTCTTGCTTCATCACAAGTGATAATGAAGATAAGATTAAAGGACATGGAAAGTTTTATTGAGTGTTCTTTGACATTTTTCAGGTTGACTCATGGTAAACAAAAATTAAAGCTCATTTACACAGTGGCAGGGCTTGTTCTGGATGTCTTCAGATGAAGAAGATAATGATTTTACAAGGCTTGATAGTCTTCAGGAGTATCTCATGCCACCACACACTATTTTGGATTGAAATAAGGCTAATGGTATAAATTGGAGAATGTGTTCCAAGATTTCTTGATGGAAAAATTTGGGTGGAAAGTTGCCACTGGTGGTCCCTAGTGGTACAGAGGACAGAAACATGGTTAGAAGACAGGGCATCTATTAGAATGACTAAACCAAAAGAGACTGGTCATGCCAAGTGCAGGGACGTGGCAGAACTGGATCTCTCATATGCTGCTGGTGGGAGTACATGGTTCAATCACTCTGGAAAATGGTTTGGCAGTTTCCAGAGTGCCCCAAAGGTAAATAACTTAGTTATTTAGAAATGAAAACATTTGGGAGGCCAGGACAGGCAGATCACTTTAGGTCAGGAGTTCAAGACCAGTCTGGCCAACATGGTGAAGCCCTGGCTCTACTAAAAATACAAAAATTAGCCGGGTGTGGTGGCACGCACCTATAATCCCAGCTATTCAGAAGGCTGAGGCAGGAGAATTGCTTTAACCCGGAGGCGGAAGTTGTCATGAGCCAAGATTGCACCACAGACCACCGCACTCCAGCCTGGGTGACGGAGCATTATTTGGTCTCAAAAAAAAAAAAAAAAAAAAGTCTACATAAAAACCTGTACATGAATGTCTACACATGTAGTTAAATGCTGGAAACAACTAAAATATCCTTAAATTGGAGAATAGATTAACAAATCTATTGAAATTGTATGGTACAACCATACAATGGAATACGACACTGTAAAGGCACAAACAAATGATGTATGCAACCATGTGAATGACTCTCAAAAGCATTATTCTAAGTGAAACAAGCCAGTCTCAAAAAGTTACATGCTGAATAATTTTATTTATATGTCTTTTCTTAGAAGGCATTGGGGTTAGGGGATGATTTGACTGTTAGGGGCAGCAAGAGGGAATTTTGGAGAGTGTATGGAATTGTTCTATAAACCTGTTGTAGTAGTGGTTACCTGAATCTAAGTATGTGTCAAAACTCGTAGATGTGTGTACCAAAATAATAATGGTAGTAATACTGCTTCTAATTTTTAAAAAATCACCAGTGGTTTTTTTTTAAGTGCAGGATTTTCCAGCACTGATATGGGAGCAAGCTTGAAGGCCTAAGATGTGCATATCAAACCAAATATATAACTATCTCTTATACAAAATCTCTATAGGTTATCTTCATTGCCTCTCCCTTGTGTCATGAGTTGACGAGCAAAACCAACTGGTCAGTCTCACCAACAACCTCTTCATACACTTTCAGATGATCTGTCAGGCCAATTTGAAATGAGCAGATATCATCAAGCAGTATTTCCATATGATAAAGATGATTCTCTAATGATATATTCTCTTGTGGCTTTACACATTTAGGGGTATGTAATATTGTTTTGTTTTTCTTTTCCCCAAAAAACATGATCTTTGGCAATATATTTGACTAAGATATTGAGCTATATGTTTTAAAACTGGTAGGTATGTGTTATTGCTTGCTTTATTTTCTATTAATTATCTTTTTTGGCTCAACAGGGAGATACTGTTCATTCTTAGAACTTAGAATTAAATATTTGAACTACAGGTCCAGCCCATTAGGACTAAAGATTAATTAATCACCTCCTAAATTCCAATGTGTATTTCAGAAATCACAGGAATGTTAGCACTTCAGTCTCCAATTTAATATGAATTTAATATGAAAATTTTTTTCACAGACAAAGCTGGTTAACAGAAAGGATCCTATGATATTTTGTTGATATCAGACTAATGCAAAGATTTAAACTAAAGGATGACTTCAAGCAAGTACCTCTGAAACAAGTCTTGTAAGAAGGCCCATATGTGTAGGAATAGTCTTTGCTATATTCTACTTGTCAGTTGTATCTGCTGTGTTCGTTGAGGATGGTACCGTATCTGATAAATCACGAATTTTAATTTCAGCCTCATAGAAAGAGTCAGTGGAGTGTGTGTGTGTGTGTGTATGTATGTTTGTGTATGTGTGTGAAATTGCTAATAGCCGAACACTGATTAATATCAGCATGACAGAAGAACAAGATCTCATTCAGTAATTGTATTTCTTATAATAATATGAATAAGAATCATCGCAAACATTTATTGACTATTTACTATATCCCAGATACTACACTAAGTGTCTCACATTTATTTTGTCATTTATTCTTCCCCTGAATTCTTATTTGAATTTTCCAATTCTTATATTTTGTATCAGGGATCCAACGGACCCAGAACTTATAAGGATGTAAAGAAATGTACTTTGCAACTTTGAATTTATAAACAACTTAATAACTTTTTAATATAAGCAAATTTAATGTTACACAACACTAAAAAATAACCTTTTGTTAGACTGATATGGTTTTATTTGGGGGAAATATTTTCCTTATAATTTCCCAGGTACATGATTTATTTGAAAAGTAACATTCTTTCAGTATCATCTCTTCTTTTTGCCTTTTATTTGTTCCTAAATCCAATAGCCTCTCTGTGTCTCCAACAGGCACTGAAAGTGATGCAGGCTGTCCAGCACGGACTGTGGTACAGGAGCAGCTCTTCCAGGAGACCCGGATACATAAATAGTGCAGTAAAAACCAAGAAACATATCTACTTAACTGCTTTGTAATTCATGGATAGTCATTTCACTGTCACAATCAGTGATGTATGAAAATTTACTGCTTATATTTCCAAATTGCTTCACCCTGCCCAGCCCCGAGGCCCTCATATATATCCTTTTGACTGTCAAACTGATGGATGCTTATTGAGATTCCACAGCTTAGACGCATCACAAACTAACCATGGATATTCATTCCCATGATCTAACCCAAAGCATAAAAATTCCACTACACAATCATAGGCTCTTCTCAGCGAGCTCTACAAGGTTTGTAGCACAAACCTTGCAGGGCTCATATTCCTGGGGACTAAATATTTATTGCATTTCTAGATGCCACCTGTGAAGACATTTATTTCTAGAAAAATAAAAAGATTAAGGCAATTTAATTTCATAAACAGTAAAATAGAAGAAATGTTTAGAGCATTACAAAGTAAAACTTAACATGATTTAATGGAAAGAATATGGACTTGGGAGACAGATTTGAGTTGAAATCCTGATTTGATCATTTATTAGGTTTGTGATCTTGAGCAAGATGTTTGGCCTATCTGACCTCAATATTTTTGCCTGTAAAACCAGTAATACCTATCTTATAGGACTGTTTTAAAGATTAAAGAGACTCATAGAGACAAATTAATTCAGCAACTATTTATTGAGCACCTATTATGAACAGGTATTGTGCTAGGTGCTAAAAATTTGAGATGAATATAGAGTCACTGCCTTTAGAGAACTTAAACAGCTGAGTTCAAGAGATAGTCAAAGGAGGCAATAACACTGTGGTATGCTAAGAAATGTGAGCAAGCAAGGCCACATCTGGGGCAGCTGCACAGCTTGGGAGGGGGAAGGTGAGGAGTCAGAAAAGGACACCCTCAGGAGGTGACACCTGAGCTATGGTGATGAGCCAGGACCAGGTAGAGCCTATGCAAAGACCCAGGGCGGCATACACAGTATATGGTGAGGTGAGAATAGTGACATGGGATGATATAAAACCATGAAGGGCCTCACATGCAGTACCCTGAACTATCATCAATGACTTTAAGCAGAGAATGAACATGGTCAGATTTTCAGTTTGGAACCCTCACTCTGGCTATAGGAAATACTACAGGTTGGTGTGACTCAAGGCAGAGAGACAGTCAAGAGGCTAATACAGAAAAGTGTGGGGAAAATAATGGATTTCCAGTGTGGTGAGAGAAAAAAGTGGACAGAGTAAGGATCTTTGAATAGATGGAATTGATAGAATTTTACCCATGAGAGGAAGTAGGGAGATGGAGAGGGGTTCCTGCCTGGATCAAGGAGTACACTGTAGCACATTCCCCAGGATACAGACGAAAAACACGTTTGGAGAGCTAGGGTTGGATATGTGGAACTTGATGAATCTGTGTACACTCAGGTAGAAATGTCACTCTCAGACACTGCAGTGCCCTGTCCTCACCTATATCCCTTTGGCCTCACCTTGTCAGTACATACACCTGTGACTTTCCACCTGAAGGCTTTTGCTCCTTCTTGTGGGAGGGACATCCGAAGGAAAGAGTGACCATTTAACATCTGCAAAAGGAGCCTTCAGGCAAGGACAGATGGAGCTGAAGGATCAATGACCCCGCTCCCCAGCCCTCTGGAGGATCCCTCTGGGGGAGGTTAATTCTAAGGTGTCTTGTGTCCTGTCTCCCAGAGCTCCCCATCAGGAGTGAACTTCAGTGGCCCCCAGTGGAAATCTGCCTCATGATGAACTCTTGATTCCTATATCACTTCTTCACTTCCCTACCAGGGCCTATGGGACATCTTCCCAAATTAAATACTTGCACTCAAACCTTTGTTTCAAGGTCTGGTTGTGGGAAAGTCCCATCCAAGACATACCTAATAGGCATGGAGGCATTGAATCTATGTATTGGAAGAGACGTCTGGGGAGGAGACATAAATTTAGAAACTCCTATATATAGGAGGTAGTTGAAGCCCAAGGAGGAAACGAACTCACCTTGAGGAAGGAAGTAGAGGGGAGCTACGGGGATGTAAAGTAAAAGAAAAAACTCAAGCACAGTGTCCAAAACTGGACAGATTTAATAGGGACCAGTTCCTTTTCAAACAGTGATCTGTGGCAGGGAAGTTCTTTTAAAAAGTTGTCTGGAAATACTAGACTAATTATTTTATAGTTATGTAATCAATTTAATTTATAGTTCTTCGGCTGTACCTTGAAAATTGAGTATTTACTGGTTCTTTATGAGCTGTAACATTTTATGACCTGCCAGGGCATTGATTGATACAGTGCACTGAAAAATAATCATATAAGATTACCTTAAAATACGTATCAGTATCTATCATTTTGACAGTGGAATCGCAATACTATAAATCTACAAAGATTAAAAATTTTAAGTGGAATGCTCTAAGCCAAATATTTATAAGAATACCTCACCTGCACCAAAAGAAGAAACAGACACAAAATACTAATTTGACTTGAGAAAATTTAGCTCTGGAATTCTAGGACTACAACAGGTCTCATATTTTTTATGGACCTTAAAGTTATCCATTATTCTTAATACATTTCTCATGACAAATAATTGCCAGACTAGTATGCAATCTTAGAGGATGCCATCTCTCCAATTACATTTCTAAGAAACACATAGAAATAGAAAAATAAATTACTGATCTATACATACTTTGATGTCTACGTTAAAAATCAAGAGAAAATGTTTATGATTGTGACTGCCTCTTGACAGTCTTAAAGAAAAGGTGATGTGGTTGGTTTTACCCTTCCACATATCACAATAGTCCTGATAGGAGCCAGTGATAAACAGTGTGTTCACCTCCTAGTGTCCTTCTTAACTCATTTTCAATGGATCAGGTATTTTGAAGGATTATGCATCAAACGGCACATATTGACAATTAGTTTTCCAGTGTTTTATTAACAGGAGATAAATGCTACTTGGAGCTTTAGATCAATAGGACATAACCATTGTCACCACTCTAACTTAACAGAACTTAAGTCAAAGTTTGTTTTTGAAAAAAAAAAAATACTGAGGGTGCTGTGCCTTTCACTTTTGATTTCCACCTGCCATGTTCTAGTTGAGAGTTTTCAATTGGGAAACAGTGCCATAGATTTACAATGAGAACTAGACTTCTAGTGTACTACATACAATTTTCAATTGTTAACAGAAAATAGGAAATGTCGGAAGCTAAAAATGGAAGGAAGATAATGGCTATACAATAGAAGCAGGATTTGGTATAAAATCTGAATACAGACGGCTTTTTATATCGATAAATAGGAAATCTAACGAACTCCACAGCCAGTGCTCCATATCTTAGACTTAGTCCTCATGCCCTTACTCTGAACCCCATCCCACTGTGACCTCTCTTTATGTTACCTCCCAGCCAGGGAGTACCAGGGCAGCCTGTTGGAGAGGAGGGAGGTTGAGGGGTGGTTCCCTATAGGCCCCATCTCTTGCTACTTCATGACCACACCAGAGACCGTCTTTTCTTTCCTGCCCTGTGGCAACATCATCTTCTCCATGGTTCCATCAATTCTCTGCTTTTAAGCACTCATTCTTTTACTGAAAATGAAGCAGGAACAAACCATCCCACCGGTTAGTTGATGCCAGATTCCTCACTCATAGCTTAAACTATCTCCTTGGGCAGGAGAAATTATGTGTGTGTGTGTGTGTGTGTGTGTGCACGCGCATCTGTTAGGCATTGGTATGGTTGTGTGTGTGTATGTTTGGGGTGTGTCGGGGGTGTGGACATAGTTACTTGTGTCCTTGTTTTACTCATCCACACAGGTCCACTCCCTGCTCTAAGCTCCCCGAGGGCACAGATGGACCTCACTCATTTTGTTTCCCTTGCCACAGTAAGTCCAAAAGGAAAGGATCTAAGATTTTTTGGCCACCTACTATGTGCCAGGAACTGTACTGGCTGCTTTACCTACATTATGTTATTTTATCCTCATATCATTCCTATGAGATGGAGATAAGTCTCATTTTATAGATGAGAAAACTGAGAATCACAGGGGTTAAATAATATGACCGAATGTCAAAATGTGCACTGTTCAAAAGAGCATCCCATTGGAAACAAACTCCTAGCTTTTTCCATTCCCATTCATAGAAATCTGATCACAAAATGCATTCTCCTGTTTAAAACCATTCACTGACTTCTCACAGCCCAGAAGACAAGTCTTGACCCCCGGTGTGGTGCCCAAACACCCCAACCTGGCCCGCCTGCCTCTCCTGGCCTAGCTCTGGCAGCACACTCCAGCCAGGCTACGATAGGGGTGTTTCTCTCCACTCCACACTGTATCTCCCTTCTTGGTTCTCACTTCCACTTTGGCTTATAATGCCTTTTTCCACCCTTTTCCACCTGAGGAAAATCTACATATCTTTTAAGACTCTGATCATGTTCCACCCTCTACATAGTCTTTTTGAAAAGCTGTTCTTCCTTTATCCTACTGTATTTGACCACTGTCTCTGTTAGGCCTCATCACCCTATCCCCAGTTCCCACAACAGTGTGCTGACATACTTCCGTCACAACCCTACTAACTTATTTCCTTCTTTACATGTTCCTCTGCCTTCCAAGACCATAAATTCCTCAAGGGCAGGAGTCAAATATTTGGCCATCCACATACCTCTGGGGCACCATTGTCCAATAGAACTTTCTGTCATTTAAAAAAATACTCCTCTGTGCCATCTAATATAGTAGTCACTACACACAAGTTTTGTGTCTTGGGAACTTGAGAAATAGAACAACTGAGGAATTGAGTTTTTAATTTTATTTAATTTTAAATAATGTAAATTCCAATAGGCACATGTGGCTAATGACTACCATATTGGATGGTGCAGCTGTATGGCTATAAAGGGTCTGGGACATAGTAGGTATTAGTAAGTATTTGCTGAATTGGACAGAACTCATTTAGTTCAGGTCACTCAGGGTTTCCTCCTAACCAAATTCAAGAATCTTTGCTATAGTTTTAATTCTGTTCAACTACTTCACTGATGGAGGCTTTCTGGACCACCCTTTATCATCCTCATATACCCTCCAGGCCTGGCTTGAAGAACACACATTTCTGTCTTGGAACCCTTTCTGACCACTAATTTGCTTCCTTTGCTTTTCTTCTCTGCCTCTCATTTCTACAAAGACTATAAAATGGGACTGTATTTCCACCAGAGTCTCATTCTACAACATGTAACCATAAAACATAGGAGCAGAGTTATTAGAGCCTTGAGGGAAAATGTATGAAGAAAATATCAGCCTGATTAACTATGAACAGTTATTATAAACAGTGGGCCTGCTAGCAAATGACTGGAAAACTAATTTGCATTTGTGACAAATTTATGTCACACACATCTGCCATAGCTCCCATCCCCCTAACCAACACATTCCTGGGATTCTTTAATTAAAGAAACCCTGCTAACTCCAAAAGTTTTGGGGTCTGTGACTTGTGTTCTTGAGGGCTTGACTTGAAATCTTTATTAATAATCTCAGTATTGCCTAGATTTCCAGTCCTCAAAATACTCAAGAGGAGAACCTGGGCAAAGAATCACTAGGCACTTGGAACATTCTAGACACTGTGCTAAAGATTCCCTCTCGCCTCACCACCACCCAATAACTTCTGAGTAGGTATTAATATTTCTATTTGACCAATGAGGAAGAGGAGGATGGGACAAGTTACTACTTGCCCCACGATCTGGCAGTGCAATCCTGGTTGCCCAGCTCCAAAGTCCATGCCCTTCCCGGTCTACCTCTCTGTCCCATGAAAATTTTAAGCCAATAGTCTAGCAGTTAACGGGTTCTAGAAAAGGTCATTTTCTTTACTAGGGAAATTTTAAATGTATTTATTTTTTCCTCCATATAAAAACCTTCATGATTATAAATCACATTTTTAAGACTATCATTTAGATTCTTTATCCTCATATATATAAAATATATATTTTTTTTATTATTATACTTTAAGTTCTAGGGTACATGTGCACAACATGCAGGTTTGTTACATATGTATACGTGTGCCATGTTGGTGTGCTGCACCCATTTACATTAGGTATATCTCCTAATGCTATCCCTCCCCCCTCCCCACTCCCCACAATAGGACCCAGTGTTTGATGTTCCCCTTCCTATGTCCAAGTGATCTGATTGTTCAGTTCCCACCTATGAGTGAGAACATGCGGTGTTTGGTTTTCTGTTCTTGCGATAGTTTGCTGAGAATGATGGTTTCCAGCTGCATCCATGTCCCTACAAAGGACACAAACTCATCCTTTTTTATGGCTGCATAGTATTCCATGGTGTATATGTGCCACATTTTCTTAATCCAGTCTGTCACTGATGGACATCTGGGTTCATTCCAAGTCTTTGCTATTGTGAATAGTGCCGCAATAAACATATGTGTGCATGTGTCTTTATAGCAGCATGATTTAGAATCCTTTCAGTATATCCCCAGTAATGGGGTGGCTGGGTCAAATGGTATTTCTACTTCTAGATCCTTGAGGAATCGCCACACTGTTTTCCACAATGGTTGAACTAGTTTACAGTCCCACCAACAGTGTAAAAGTGTTCCTATTTCTCCACATCCTCTCCAGCACCTGTTGTTTCCTGATTTTTTAATGATTGCCATTCTAACCAGTGTAAGATAGTATCTCATTGTGGTTTTGATTTGCATTTCTCTGATGGTGAGTGATGATGAGCATTTTTTCATGTGTCTGTTGGCTGTATGAATGTCTTCTTTTGAGAAGTGTCTGTTCATATCCTTTGCCCACTTTTTCATGGGTTTTTTTTTTTTTTTTTTCTTGTAAATTTGATTGAGTTCTTTATAGGTTCTGGATATTAGCCTTTTGTCAGATGAGTAGATTGCAAAAATGTTCTCCCATTCTGTAAGTTGCCTGTTCACTCTGATGGTAGTTTCTTTTGCTGTGCAGAAGCTCTTTAGTTTAATTAGATCCCATTTATCAAGTTTGGCTTTTGTTGCCATTGCTTTTGGTGTTTTAGACATGAAGTCCTTGCCCATGCCTATGTCCTGAATGGTATTACCTAGGTTTTCTTCTAGAGTTTTTATGGTTTTAGGTCTAACATTTAAGTCTCTATTCCATCTTGAATTAATTTTCATATAAGGAGTAAGGAGAGGATCCAGTTTCAGCTTTCTACTTATGGCTAGCCAATTTTCCCAGCACCATTTATTAAATAGGGAATCCTTTCCCCATTTTTTGTTTTTGTCAGATTTGTCAAAGATCAGATGGCTGTAGATGTGTGGTATTCTTTCTGAGGGCTCTGTTCTGTTCCATTGGTCTATATCTCTGTTTTGGTACCAGTACCATGCTGTTTTGGTTCCTGTAGACTTGTAGTATAGTTTGAAGTCACATAGTGTGATGCCTCCAGCTTTGTTCTTTTGGCTTATGCGGGGGTGTTTTTTGGTTCCATATGAACTTTAAAGCAGTTTTTTCCAATTCTGTGAAGAAAGTCATTGGTAGCTTAATGGGGATGGCATTGAATCTATAAATTACCTTGGGCAGTATGGCCATTTTCACTATATTGATTCTTCCTATCCATGAGCATGGTATGATCTTCCATTTGTTTGTGTCCTCTTTTATTTCACTGAGCAGTGGTTTGTAGTTCTCCTTGAAGAGGTCCTTTACATCCCTTGTAAGTTGGATTCCTAGGTATTTTATTCTCTTTGAAGCTATTGTGAATGGGAGTTCATTCATGATTTGGCTCTCTGTTTGTCTGTTACTGGTGTATAAGAATGCTTGTGGCCGGGCGCGGTGGCTCAAGCCTGTAATCCCAGCACTTTGGGAGGCTGAGATGGGCGGATCACGAGGTCAGGAGATCGAGACCATCCTGGCTAACACGGTGAAACCCCGTCTCTACTAAGAAATACAAAAAATAGCCGGGCGAGGTGGCAGCGCCTGTAGTCCCAGCTACTCGGGAGGCTGAGGCCAGAGAATGGCGTGAACCCGGGAGGCGGAGCTTGCAGTGAGCTGAGATCCGGCCACTGCACTCCAGCCTGGGCTACAGAGCGAGACTCCGTCTCAAAAAAAAAAAAAAAAAAAAAAAAAAAAAAAAAAAGAATGCTTGTGATTTTTGCACATTGATTTTGTATCCTGAGACTTTGCTGAAGTTACTTATCAGCTTAAGGAGATTTTCGGCTGAGACAATAGGGTTTTCTAAATAATCAATCATGTTATCTGCAAACAGGAACAATTTGACTTTTTCTTTTCCTAACCGTATACCCTTTATTTCTTTCTCTTGCCTGATTGCCCTAGCCAGAACTTCCAGCACTATGTTGAATAGGAGTGGTGAGAGAGGGCATCCTTGTCTTGTGCCAGTTTTCAAGGGGAATGTTTCCAGTTTTTGCCCATTCAGTATGATACTGGCTGTGGGTTTGTCATAAATAGCTCTTATTATTTTGAGAGATGTTCCATCAATACCGAATTTATTGAGCGTTTTTAGCATGAAGGGCTGTTGAATTTTGTTAAAGGACTTTTCTGCATCTATTGAGATAATCATGTGGTTTTTGTCTTTGGTTCTGTTTATATGCTGGATTACGTTTATTGGTTTGCATATGTTGAACCAGCCTTGCATCCCAGGGATGAAGCCCACTTGATCATGGTGGATAAGCTTTTTGATGTGCTGCTGGATTTGGTTTGCCAGTATTTTATTGAGGATTTCTGCATCAATGTTCATCAGGGATATTAGTCTAAAATTCTTTTTGTTGTATCTCTGTCAGGCTTTGGTATCAGGATGATGTTGGCCTCATAAAATGAGTTAGGGAGGATTCCCTCTTTTTCTATTGATTGGAATAGTTTCAGAAGGAATGGCACCAACTCCTCATTGTATCTCTGGTAAAATTCGGCTGTGAATCCATCTGGTCCTGGACTTTTTTTGGTTGGTAGGCTATTAATTATTGCCTCAATTTCAGAGCCTGCTATTGGTCTATTCAGGGATTCCACTTCTTCCTGGTTTAGTCTTGGGAGAGTGTAAGTGTTCAGGAAATTATCCATTTCTTCTAGGTTTTCTAGTTTATTTGCGTAGAGGTGTTTATAGTATTCTCTGATGGTAGTTTGTATTTCTGTGGGGTCGGTGGTGATATCCCCTTTATCATTTTTTATTGTGTCTATTTGATTCTTCTCCATTTTCTTCTTTATTAGTCTTGCTAGTGGTCTATCAATTTTGTTGATCTTTTCAAAAAACCATCTCCTGGATTCATTGATTTTTTGGAGGGATTTTTGTGTCTCTATCTCCTTTAGTTCTGCTTGATCTTAGTTATTTCTTGCCTTCTGCTAGGTTTTGAATGTGTTTGCTCTTGCTTCTCTAGTTCTTTTAATTGTGATGTTAGGGTGTCAATTTTAGATCTTTTCTGCTTTCTCTTGTGGGCATTTAGTGCTATAAATTTCCCTCTACACACTGCTTTAAATGTGTCCCAGAGATTCTGGTATGTTGTATCTTTGTTCTCATTGGTTTCAAAGAACATCTTTATTTCTGCCTTCATTTCGTTATGTACCCTGTAGTCATTCAGGAGCAGATTGTTCAGTTTCCATGTAGTTGAGCCGTTTTGATTGAGTTTCTTAGTCCTGAGTTCTAGTTTGATTGCACTGTGGTCTGAGAGACAGTTTGTTATAATTTCTGTTCTTTTACATTTGCTGAGGAGTGCTTTACTTCCAACTATGTGGTCAATTTTGGAATAAGTGCGATGTGGTGCTGAGAAGAATGTATATTCTGTTGATTTGGGGTGGAGAGTTCTGTAGATGTCTATTAGGTCTGCTTGGTGCAGAGTTGAGTTCAATTCCTGGATATCCTTGTTAACTTTCTGTCTCGTTGATCTGTCTAATGTTGACAGTGGGGTGTTAAAGTCTCCCATTATTATTGTATGGGAGTCGAAGTCTCTTTGTAAGTCTCTAAGGACTTGCTTTATGAATCTGGGTGCTCCTGTATTGGTGCATATATATTTAGGATAGTTATCTCTTCCTGTTGAATCGATCCCTTTACCATTATGTAATGGTCTTCTTTGTCTCTTTTGATCTTTGATGGTTTAAAGTCTGTTTTATCAGAGACTAGAATTGCAACCTCTGTTTTTTTTTTTCTCCATTTGCTTGGTAGATCTTCCTCCATCCCTTTATTTTGAGCCTATGTGTGCCTCTGCATGTGAGATGGGTCTCCTGAGCCCAGCAAACTGATGGGTCTTGACTCTTTATCCAATTTGCCAGTCTGTGTCTTTCAATTGGACCATTTAGTCCATTTACATTCAAGGTTAATATTGTTATGTGTGAACTTGATCCTGTCATTATGATATTAGCTGGTTATTTTGCTCGCTAGTTGATGCAGTTTCTTCCTAGCATTGATGGACTTTACATTTTGACATGTTTTTGCAGTGGCTGGTACCTGTTGTTCCTTTCCATGTTTACTACTTCCTTCAGGATCTCTTGTAGGGCAGGCCTGGTGGTGACAAAATCTCTAAGCATTTGCTTGTCTGTAAAGGATTTTATTTCTCTTTCAGTTATGAAACTTAGTTTGGCTGGATATGAAATTCTGGGTTTAAAATTCTTTTCTTTAAGAATGTTGAATACTGGTCCCCACTCTCTTCTGGCTTGTAGAGTTTCTGCCGAGAGATCTGCTGTTAGTCTGATGGGCTTCCCTTTGTGTGTAACCTGACCTTTCTCTCTGGCTGCCCTTAACATTTTTTCCTTCATTTCAACTTTGGTGAATCTGACAATTATGTGTCTTGGAGTTGCTCTTCTCATGGAGTATCTTTGTGGTGTTCTCTGTATTTCCTGAATTTGAATGTTGGCCTGCCTTACTAGGTTGGGGAAGTTCTCCTGGATGATATCCTGCAGAGTGTTTTCCAACTTGGTTCCATTTTCCCTGTCACTTTCAGGCACATCAGTCAGACGGAGATTTGGTCTTTTCACATAATCCCATGTTTCTTGGAGGCTTTGTTCATTTCTTTTTACTCTTTTTTCTCTACACTTCTCTTCTCACTTCATTTCATGCATTTGATCTTCAATTGTGGATACTCTTTCTTCCAGTTGATCGAGTTGGTTACGGAGGCTTGTGCATTTGTCACATAGTTCTCGTGTTATGGTTTCATCTCTATCAGTTCTTTTAAGGTCTTCTCTGCATTGATTATTCTAGTTATCCATTCATCCATTCTTTTTTCATGGTTTTTAGTTTCTTTTCGCTGGTTACCTAGTTCCTCCTTTAGCTCTGAGAAGTTTGATCGACTGAAGCCTTCTTCTCTCCATTCGTCAAAGTCATTCTCCATCCAGCTTTGTTCTGTTGCTGGCAACGAGCTGTGTTCCTTTGGAGGGGGAGATGCACTCTGATTGTTTGAATTTCCAGCTTTTCTGCACGGCTTTTTCCCCATCTTTGTGGTTTTATCTGCCTTTGATCTTTGATGATGGTGACATAGTGATGGGGTTTTGGTGTGTGTGTCCTGTCCTTTCTGTTTTTTTCCTTCTAACAGTCAGGACCCTCAGCTGTAGGTCTGTTGGAGTTTGCTTGAGGTCCACTCCAGACCCTGTTGGCCTTCTGCAGCAGAGGCTGCAGAAGATAGAATATTGCTGAACAGCGAGTGTTGCTGTCTGATTCTTGCTCTGGAAGCTTCGTCTCAGGGGTGTACCCCGCCGTGTGAGGTGTGATGTGTAGGTCTGCACCTAGTGGGGGATGTCTCCCAGTTAGGCTACTCAGGGGTCAGGGACCCACTTGAGCAGGCAGTCTGTCCGTTCTCAGATCTCAGCCTCCATGCTGGGAGATCCACTGCTCTCTTCAAAACTGTCAGACAGGGGCATTTACTTCTGCCGAGGTTTCTGCTGCTTTTTGTTTAGCTGTGTCCTGTCCCCAGAGGAGGAGTCTACAGAGGCACGCTGGCCTCCTTGAGCTGTGGTGGGTTCCACCCAATTCGAGCTTCCTGGCAGCTTTGTTTACCTACTTAAGCCTCAGCAATGGCTGGCGCCCCTCCCCCAGTCACACTGCTGCCTTACAGTTAGATCTCTGACTGCTCTGCTAGCAATGAGGGAGGCTCTGTGGGCGTGGGACCCTCTGGGCCAGGTGTGGGATATAATCTCCTGGTGTGCCATTTGCTAAGACCCTTGGTAAAGAGCAGTATTCGGGTGGGAGTTACCCAATTTTCCAGGTGTTGTGTGTCTCAATTTCCTTTGGTTAGGAAAAGGAATTCCCTTCCCTCTTGTGCTTCCCAGGTGAGGCAATGCCTTGCCCTGCTTCAGCTCTCACTGGTTGGGCTGCACCCATGGACCAGCGCCAACTGTCTGACACGCCCCAGTGAGATGAACCTGATACCTCAGTTGAAAATGCAAAAATCACCCATCTTCTGTGTCACTCACCCTGGCAGCTCGAGGCTAGAGCTGTTCCTATTCGACCATCTATCCTCATATTAAATGATCCTATCTATTGCCAGTTTTTAAAAGTTTCTTATTATGTAAAGTCACCCAATATCTCCAAATCATCATAAAAGATGAAACTCTGGAACAGGATAATGCTATCTGGATCTGCTTGGTGCATAATACAATTGGGTTTATAGTTTTACTCCAGCCAAGTAATGCTTTTGTGGAAATGACCCAGAACTAGCTATTAAAGTACTCAGTGCAAATCTATACTTAGCTAAATACTAGTTTGGGGCACATCACTCTCCTCCTCGTTTCTCAACTCCTTCACTCACAAAGTGATCAAGATCATAACTGGGACCATAGGAGAGGTTTGCAAGAATACCAAATGAGTATAGTATACATAGGAAAATAGTAAAATATTAAACAAACCTAACCTTAATATCATCTTCATAATTTTATTATTGGTATGTATAAATCATAATTAGCATGCATTCTTACTAAATTAATAAAAGAACTGGACCTTTAAAATGGGCTATCTTTGACAAGGGTAGGGCAGAGATGGGAAAAGAGATAACTCACTCTATCACATAATATTTGGACATAATTGTAATGGTTAAACATATGAAGAGATAAATTATGTAGAATAGAAATGAGTTTCACAGCTTCTTAGCTGATGTACTTTTGGAATACTTATTTTAGCCAATAGAATAAGGTAATAATACAATAATACTGAGCCCAGGTTCAATATTCAGTAGATGGTATTTAACTTACTATACCTCTGAGGTCTAGATAAGAAATATTCATCAAATTAAGCTGCATTTTCACAAGAAGGAATGGGCAATTCAAGAAATAGAGTAGAGTTGTAGTCAAGAACCAGTCTGTGGATTTTAATATAATCCTAATTCCCCTATTTGCTTACGGTCTTGGGCAGGTAACTTAGCCTCTCTGTGTCTCAGTGACATTATCTTTAAAATGGGAATAATATTACCTAACCGATAAGGTTACTATGATGAGTCAAGGAATTAATACGTGTAAACCTCTTAAAACAATGTGTGGCACATTACAAGTGTCCAATCATGTTATCTGTCATAAACATTAAAGAAGAACCAATATAGGCATTTCAGTTGTAAAAAACCATGACTACAGTAATGCAAACTTTTCAACATATAAAGCTATTATTATGAGCATTTTAGGAGGAGGATAGTTCTTCATCTCAAAATCAGAAACACTAAGAGAAAAAAATATAAACAGTAAATACATCAGTATCAGAGGATGTGTGCTATGTTTTTTGAGTAGGAGAGCAATTCAACCTTCCTATGACCAGATCCAGGTGCTTTTAGAGTAAATTAGCAATAAAAGAAAGATAGAAATTTTCGAGTAGTGATGGTGACAAGGAAAGGAAGAAATAATAAATATGAAAAAAATGTATCCCACATAAATTAGTGTATTTATTACAAACACATAGATGGAGATGATAGAGAGGCTTAGATTAAAAGGCCATTTGGATTCAGAATCACATCCAAGCAATTCCAGCTTTCATTATGCCCACAGAAGCCAACTTTCCCACACTGGTTAAGACAAATTTTGTTTTAACATTTTCCAGGCAAGACATCTGATTGCATGTGTGTATGTGTGTGTATAACCTCTCTTCAAATATCAAAGATTGTGGTGTAAATTTACAGATGAATGATTTATGATTTACTTCTGGCTTACAAGTATGTTGCTTCAACTATCAAACTGAAGACATTAAAACAATATTTTTCTGGAAAGAAAATCTTCAGAAATATCAAAACAGAGTTGAGGAGAAGGTGTAAAATCCATGAAAAAATACTGCTAATTCTTATCTTAAAAATTACAGTGACTTGAACAGGTGAGGATAAGGTCTCATTTCTTTTTAAAACCTAGCATAGAGGCAGAGATACTGTCTACAATATGGGACATATGGAATTGATGCATAAAGAAGCCACCAGATTCAGTACGATCTTAATTAGTGAACACTATTTGGTCTCTGTTATGAACACTAATGCATACAACTTTATGAAGACAGAAACATTTTTCAAAAGCAAACACATACTTGGTCAGGACTATTTGAGATTACACTGTATGGAAAAAGTGTCTAAGATAATATTCATTGTTTTATTATTGCTTTTTTTAGATCACTCAGATAAGTAATAATTCTATTTCTGATGTCATAGTTGAATATCTCAAGATTTACATAGAAAAATTGAAAGCAAAAATGAATTAGAATTCCAGATTAAAACTCTGCCTCTATCACCAATACCTTTAGTACCTCTATTATTAATCCTCCATAAGAGAAAAAGATAGATGCTAGTTACAGGTGTTTAAAAAGAAGTTAACTTTTCTAATAATCTATTATCTATTCTATTCCCCAATATTTTAGACATTCCCAGGCCTGATTCCAAATTGAACGTTTTAAGGTAATAATTCCAGAGACTTACTCTGTTATCAATAACTTCCCTGGTCTGGGAGCACTTACAAATATGCTAATAACAGAGACATGAATAAATATTTCACAAAGAAGAAAAAAAAACATTATTTAACACATGAAAAAACATTCTCAACCTCAAGTATAAATTAAACTACAGTGAGATACGATTTTTTTTACCCATCAGAGAGGCAAAGATTAAAAAGTTTGGTAATATACCCTGTTATATCCCCAGAAAAGTACAGGAATTATAAATTTATCAAATTTTGTAATTGGTCAAGACACACATAAATGTCATAAATCTTTGACTCAACAATTCAACTTTCAGGAATGTATTTCTAAAATAAATATTTTATTTATAGTAAGTATATTACCATATTAAATATATACAAATATATTCACATATATGTTGAGAGACTGAATAGACAAATGGACAATAGCTGGACCATATATAAAATGCAGCTCTGACTCACAAGCTGTAGTAACCTGCCCAGGAAATTGCTCCCCCCTTATCTATAATAAATAACCTGTTATAAGTCAGACTTGTAGGAAGCCAGGTTGCTATCTCTAGTAAAATCCAGGAAGGTAAACACTAACTCTGTAGCAATCACCCAAAAAGAGCCAGTTATTGATTAATGACTGACAGTTTCTCTATTTTTTGGTCCCTGCTTCCAACTCAGCATGAACCAAAGAAAGCTAAATATGCATTGCTAACCAGTTCCATAGGATGTCCCACTTCTGGTTAGCTCACCAATAGCATTCCCAGGCCAACAGCCTCCAGTCAGCCTTTATACTTGAAGCTTTCACTTTTTTCTACTTTAAAGCTTCCCTTTTCCTCTGACAGCCTTTCATATTCTGCCAAACGAAGTGACAGTGGCTGATTCCTTACTATAGCAAGCTTTGAATACATAGCCTTTGCTTTTCTCATTTGGTTGGACTTTATTTCCGCCGTGTTCAAAGATGTATGTGGAAAGATATTTATTACAGCATTGCTTAATAGAGTAAAAGACTGAAGACAACTCAAACGTTCATCAATAGGAGACAGGTAAAATAAATTATGGCCCATGCATAGACAGACTACTGTGCAACTATTAACAAGAAAAAGGTATATAAATATGTGTGTGCACAGACCAATCACCAGGACATATCATTAGAAAAAACCCACAAATTTTAAAAAAGGGTGCAAAGCAACGTGTATGGTATACAACCATACATGCCTACGTATCTCTAAATTGGTACAAATTGTTATTCAGAGAGACAAAGTGGAAGACTAAGAAATAAAGCTAGTATGCAAAATTACTATGCACCTATATCATTTATTTATCTTGACTTTGGTATTATCTGTATAATTATCTATTTAAATATAATCTATTATTTAAAAATTTAAATTTGCAACATTTGGAATAATGGGAGAACAGTCATTTCCCCATTAAGATATCTGAATTAGTGTATAATTTTCAGGCTTAAAAATATGGCAACATATTACAAAAATAATTTTAATGGCAATCTTTTGAGTAGAGAAACCAAGCTAATCAAATACCACACATCTTCCCAGTCCTCCACTATCAAGAATGCTGCCCTTGCAACAGAGTAGTTACAGATGGAGCTGTGGTTGACAAAGAGGATACTGCCCATTAACTCTGGTGGTCACTGAGGTGTCACAGACAGAAATCTCTGGTATTCCTAACTTTTGTTACTCTTTCAGAACAGAGTTCCATAGCCTCATATCTGTCCAATAACAACCACATTATTATGAGATTATTTTGTTGCTCTGCCAGCCTTTTCTTTTTCCCATCTCAGGAAAAGCCAGACACCCTGCATCACGATTACTAGAGCAAGGAAGGACTAGGGAGGGTGTTAAAAGGGCAGATTCCTGCCCTGAGTCAGGTTTAACAAGCATCCTGGAACATTTATGTGCCTAGCGAAGAAGGCAACCCCACCCCACCTCACACTCCAGATTAAATTATCTAGTGATATTCCTTTCGAAGGAATGGGATCAGCTGGGGACAGGCCAGATCTTAAGCCGAATGTTTTTTCACTAGGCCATAGACTCAGTTGCGCCCCCTGGTGACCCTGAGGTGGTGAGTGGCATTCAGCACTCTGGGTGGGTGGTGAAGTGGGAGATTGACTCCTTGTACTTCGACAGCAAAGTTGGATTATCAGAAAGTCAGCAAAATAGGCCAGAGATCCCATAGCTTTCAGTAAATTTCAAGAAGTCAGAGAGACATTAAGACAATAGTATGGTCTCTCTGTTTCCATCTGATAATTTTGAGTGTATGCTGTTTTCACAGCCCCCACACCAAAAAATAGGCTGTGCAGAAAATAAATTTGGCTCTGTTTTGTTGACTGACATTGCTGAAACACCAAAATGGTGTCTTCCACACAGTGGATGCTCACTTAGACAATTCAGGAGCACTAGTGTCTCACACTCAAGGTTAGGAAGCTGAACTTAGCTTCTGTTAGCTAATCAGTCAAACCTAGTTCTTTAATTCTGCTCCCAATGCTATCCAACTTTAGTATCTCCTGCTTGGACAAAGTGATAGGAACTACTGGCAAAGATGTAGCCTGGAATACTGCTTTCCACACAGATAAAATGCATTTAAAGCAAAAGATATGTATTCTCTGACTAAAATACTGCTTAGAAAAAGGAACTCATGAAATATATATTCCTACTAACAGAGTTAGTAATATAATTTTGAAATAACACTGTTGTAAGTCAAGAGGTTTATTAAAAGAAATTCAAAATCTTCTTTATTTTATAACAATGTTTAGGATGCATGCCATTATCTAGAAAACATTAAAGATGTTCCTTTTACTTTACCTGAGTAGGTGATGACTTTATCTTTTTTAAATAGTACGGATTTATTTAAAAAGAAAACTAAAAGCCAATACAAATAATCATTTTAAAAAATAAATATCCACTGTTTTATACTTCAATTCTTGCCTGAAAGAGTAAATCATTGGTGTAATTTCTTAATATTCAAATATTTATCTTAACAGAATCTGCTTCATTAAAAAGAAGCAGATTATGTTCAACCTTCTCTGGAATATCAGACGTCTTTAATTCTCAGATTTCTAGCTATTTATCCAGCTGAAATGCAAAGATTTTATCATTGTAGAAAGGAGAAACTTCTAATTGAGGACACAATGAATGCATAAGGGAGAGGAGGTATTTCTTGTTATTAAAATAACCACCAAGGCCAGGCATGGTGGCTCACGTCTATAATCCCAGCACTTTGGGAGGCCAAGGCGGGCGGACTGAGGTCAGGAGTTCGAGACCAGCCTAGCCAACATGGTGAAACCCCGTCTCTACTAAAAATGCAAACATTAGCTGGGCGTGGTGGCGGGCGCCTATAATTCCAGCTACTTGGGAGGCTGAGTCAGGAGAATTGCTTGAACCCAGGAGACAGAGGTTGCAGTGAGCCGAGATCACGTCACTGTACTCCAGCCAGAGTGACAGACAGAGACTCTGTCTCAAAAAAAGTAAAATAAATAAAAATAACCACCGAGTATTAAGTACTCACTCCATGCCAGGTACTTTAAATTTATTACATCTAAATGTGCATAGTCCCCTAGGTAGATGATACCATCTTTTTTTTCGGATGACAGAATGAGATTAAATGAATTTCCAAAGGCTACATGGCTAAGAAATAAGAGAGCTGTTATTGGAAGTGCATCTATGATACTGCATGGCGCGCACTTGTTTCATGTGTCCCTTGTACATTTTTGGAAATTGTAGAAATTAAGAAATTACCCTATAAACAAAAATGTACTTCACAAATAGGAATGCCCAGGATTTAACCAGCCAAGGTTTTACTATTCCTAACGGGGAAAAAAAAAGACACACACACACACACACACACACACACACCCAAAAAAAACAAAAACAAACAAAAAAAACTTACCACCATATGTCAGAAATAAATGGCTCTAAAGTACAAAATGCCAAGATCTGAGCCTGAATTTGACTGATGGTCAGAGCTGAACCACCATAACCAGATAGCCAAAGTATCTTAGTCAGTTTAGGCTGCTATAATGAACTACCATAGACCAGGTGGCTTATAAACAATGGAAATTTGTTTCTCACAGTTCTGGAGGCTGGAAGTCTGAGATCAGGGTGCCTCCATGGTCAGGTTCTGGTGAGGACCTTCTTCTGGGCTACAGACAGCTAACTTCTCACTGTGTCCTCACAAGGTGGAAAGGGGCAAGGCAGCTCTCTGGGGCCTCTTTAATAAGGGCACTACACATGTTTTTTCAGTCTCTATCAATTATAATTATTTGGGCAGAAAATAGAATGAAATTTTTCTTTAATATCAGTTCCTTATAATGCAAGTTAATTATGTAACCATAATTAATGGAGAACTAAAAACTAAGTTAAATGAGATAGTTTTTAATCCTCAAACACTGGGAGTAACCAGACAAACAATCAAAATGCTCTGTCTTTGTGACCCGATCACCTCCCAAAGGTCCCAACTTCTAATGCCATCACATTACTGATTAGGTTTCAACACATGGATTTCGGGGCACACAAAGGTTTTGAGCATAGCACCAAGCAAACCTATGTCTCATTATCTGTGCCATGATGTGATACTATTAGAATATCAACAGAGCAGATCTGTGAAATGCTAAAACACTTAATTGGCCCACACTAAATATTGCTTGACAGATTCAAACGAGGAGTAAACCATGATTATAAAAGAGGAGGAAATGCTTTTATCATTAATTATACTTGAAAACTAGAAAACAACATGTGGATAGATGTTTTCCAGAAAAAAAAAAAAAAAGAGCAACAAATTTCAAAGCAAACAGAAAATGAAGACTTAATGCCAGAGAAAATATCTGCTTATTCAACCAAACTTTAAATATTAACATCACTGCCCAAGAAAATGTTGCTCCCATTGACATTTTAATAGAACTTTAACATATCCATTGAATAAATTGTCTGGTCCAGGTCTCAGTCACAATCCATGATCTTAAAGGCTCACCCTAAATAAACATGGAGACTTGCACAGACATTTGTAACAGATATTTAAGTTACCAATGTGCAGATATGTTTCTGTCAGAAGTTTTTGGGTCCAAATAGTCATTTGTCTTAGAATTATCTCTCTCTTTTCAAAACCAACAATGGAGCTTCTCATACCCCAACCTTTGTTACACTGACCTTTATTGCTGCTCACAAGTATGAGTTTCAGCCTAAGGAGAAAATGAACCCTTTTCTCCAGAGAAGTGTCCATATCGCGTATCACCAATGCTCAAATTCAGATGTTGATTGGGGTCCAGAAGAGGAGAAGGCTCTGCAATAGGTCCAGGCTGCTATGCAAGCTGCTCTGCCACTTGGGCCATATGACCACTGGGCACTATACATTTTTTTTGTCTCTATCAATTGTAATTGTCTGGAAAGAAAATAGAATGAAATTCTATTTTCATTCAGATTCAATGGTGCCTGAGGTGTCAGTGGCAGATAGCGATGCTGTTTGGAGCCTTTGGCAGGCTCCTATATATGAATCGCAGCAGAGGTCTCTAGGATTTTGGAGCAAGGCCCTGCCATCTTCTGCAGATAACTTCCTTTTGAGAAACAGCTCATGGCCTGTTACTGGGCTTTGGTGGAAACTGAATGTTTGACTGGGTCATCAAGTCACCACGGGACCAGAACTGCCTATCATGAACTGGGTGCTTTATGACCCATCTAGCCATAAAGTGGGTCATGCTCAGCAGCATTCCATCATCAAATGGAAGTGGTATATACATGATCGGGCTAGAGCAGGCCCTGAAGGCACAAGTAAGTTACATGACAAGTGGCTCAAATGCCCATGGTCTCCACTCCTGCCACCGTGCCTTCTCTTTCCCAGTCTGCACTGATGGCCTCAGGGGGAGTTTCCTATTGTCAGTTGACAGAGGAGAAAACTAGGGCCTGGTTCACAGATGGTTCTGCACGATATACAGGCACCACCCGGAAGTGGACAGCTGCAGCACTACAGCCCCTTTCCAGGACATCCCTGAAGGACAGCAGTGAAGGGAAATCTTCCCAGTGGGCAAAGCTTTGAGCAATGCACCTGGCTGTGCACTTTACATGGAAGAAGAAATGTCCAGATATGTGATTATATACTGATTCATGGGCTTCAGCCAATGGGTTAGTTGGATGGTCAGGGACTTGGAAGAAGCATGGTTGGAAAATTGGTGACAAAGAAATTTGGGGAAGAGGTATGTGGATGGACCTCTCTGAATAGTCAAAAACTGTGAAAATATTTGTACCCCATGTGAATGCCCATCAGCAGGCGACCTCAGTGGAGGAGGAGTTTAATAATCAGGTAGATAGGATGACCCGTTCTGTGAACACCACTGAGCCTCTTTCACCAGCCACTCCTGTCATGACCCAATGGGTCCATGAACAAAGTGGCCATATTGGCAGGGATGGAGGTTACACATGGACTCAGCAACATAGACTTCCACTTGCCAAGGATGATCTGGCTACAGCCACTGCTGAGTGCCCAATTTGCCAGGAGCAAAGACCAACACTGAACCCTCGATATGGCACCATTCCTTGGGGTGACCAGCCAGCTACCTGGTGGCAGGCTGATTATACTGGACCTGTTCCATCATGGAAAGGGCAGAGGTCTTTCCTCACTGGAATAGACACTTACTCCAGATACGGTTTTGCCTATCCTGCACATAATGCTTCTGCCAAGACTACTATCTGTAGACTCATGGAATGCCTTATCCACTGTCATAGTATTCCACACAGCATTTTCTCTGACCAAGGCACTCACTTTACAGCTAAAGAAGTGCAGCAGTGGGCTTGTGCTCATGGAATTCACTGGTTTTACCATGTTCCCCATCATCCTGAAGCAGCTAGATTGACAGAACAGTGGAATGGCCTTTTGAAGTCACAATTACAATGCCAACTAGGTGACAATACTTTGCAGGGCGGGGGCAAAGTTCTCCAGGAGGCCATGTATGCTCTGAGCCAGTATCCAATATATGGTACTGTTTCTTCCATAACCAGGATTCATGGGTCCAGGAATCAAGGGGTGGAAGTGGAAGTGGCACCACTCACCATTACCCCTAGTGATCCACTGGCAAAATTTTTGCTTCCTGTTCCCATGGCATTACATTCTGCGGGCCTAGAGGTCTTAGTTCCAGAGGGAGGAACACTGCAACCAGGAGACACAACAACGATTCCATTAAACTGGAAGTTAAGATTGCCACCTGGACAGTTTGGGCTCCTCCTACCTTTAAGTCAACAGGCTGAGAAGGAAGTTACAGTGTTGGCTGGGGTGATTTACCCAGACTATCAAGACAAAATCAGCCTATTACTCCACAATGGAGGTGAGAAAGAGTATGCATGGAATACAGGAGATCCATTAGGGCATCTCTGAGTATTATCATGCCCTGTGATTAAGGTCAATGGGAAACTACAACAGTCCAATCCAGGCAGGACTACAAATGACCCAGACTTTTCAGGAATGAAGGTTTGGGTTACTCCACCAGGAAAAACCCTCACAACCTGCTGAAGTGCTTGCTGAAGGCAAAGGGAATACAGAATGGGTAGTAGAAGAAGGTAGTCATAAATACCAGCTACAGCCACGTGACCAGCTGCAGAAATGAGGACTGTAACTGTCATGAGTATTTCTTCATTCTTTTGTTAAAAACATGTTTGTGCATGTATACACTTGTACTAAGAAAATATCTTCATTTTATTTTCTTTTCCTTTATCACGTGACATAAGATTTTTTGACTTCATATGAGCATTTAAGTATTGTTAACTTTATGTAATAGTATTTGGGTTGGGGATTGGTGCATTTCCGGTTATACAAAGGATAGTTGTATTATGTTAGGTGTAATTATGACCTCATTATTGTCTTTATTTGAAGATTATGTATGATCTCAGGAGATGTATACTGGTTCAAGTTGACAAGGGATGGACTTGTGATGGTTAATACTGAGTGTCAACTTGACTGGATTGAGGGATACAAAGTATTAATCCTGGCTATGTCTGTGTGAGTATTGCCAACAAAGATTGACATTTGAGTCAGTGGGCTGGGGAAGGCAGATCCACTGTTAGTCTGGTGGGCACAATCTAATCAGCTTCCAGCGAATATAAGCAGGCAGAAGAACGTGAAAGAGAGAGATGGACCTAGTCTCCCACCCTACATCTTTCTCCCTTGCTGGATGTTTCCTGCCCTCGAACATCAAACTCCAGTTCTTCAGTTTTGAGGCTCGAACTGGCTCTCCTTGCTCCTCAGCTTGCAGACAGCCTATGGTGGAACCTTGTGATCGTGTAAGTTAATACTTAATAGGCTTCCCTTTATAGATATACATCCTATTAGTTCTGTCCCTCTAAGAGAACCCTGACTAATACAGATTTGAACCAAAGAACCAAAGAAATTCTGTCTAGGTACCTGATCTCCAGGGATCATAGGCAATGATTTGAGCCTCAGGAGCCCTCCTTGCCTCAGACTTAGTCTCAGGGTCTGATGTGGATGACAAGCAATATTTACATTAAAAGAATATGAAGAAAGTAGGAAAATCTTCTAACTCCATTTCATCACTTTACAGATAAGCCCCCCATCCCCAACCCCCCCAAAAATAAGTGATTTGGTGAAGACCCATCTTTCCACTGTGCCTTTTTATGTCTCTCCTACTGGTGAGTATGTTTTATTTCTAACATGTCATAAGTTGGAGCAGTTTCTGTCTTTTGTTTTAATCTTGCTGTTCTACTCTACAAAACCTACCCTTAGAAATAGACTAGTGCTTATTTATAGAACAACATACACAAGTTTAATATCTCTCCCTTCTTACCCTCTTACCTTCAACTTAAGTTTGCATGACTATTATCTGTCTTCTAATGGTTTCCCAACAATTTATACTTAGGTTATGGTTCCAAAATGATAAAGTGTATAGACATTACTTTAGAACTGGTATAAATATAATTATGAATATGTATATAAAAATCATTAGTCACAATGTGATACTGCTATACATATACAAGCATCAGAAGTCCTAAACACTTTGGGAGGCTGAGGCGGGCAGATCACGAGGTCAGGAGATTGAGACCATCCTGGCTAACACGGTGAAACTCTGTCTCCACTAAAAAAATAAAATAAAATAAAAAAATTAGCCGGGAATGGTAACGGGCGTCCCAGCTATTCAGGAGGCTGAGGCAGGAGAACGGCATGAACCCGGGAGGCGGAGCTTGCAGTGAGCCAAGATCATGCCACTGAACTCCAGCCTGGGCAACAGAGTAAGACTCCATCTCAAAAAAAGAAAAAAAAAGAAATCCTAAACAAAAAGACTGATAGTACCAAGTGTTGACAAGGACATGGAACAACTATAACTCTCATACATTTCTAGTACGAGTGTAAATTAATATAAACCCTTTAGAAAAACTTTTGGCAATAGCAACTAAAACCTAACATGAACATTGTTTATAACTGAGCAATTTCATTCTTGGCTATATGTACATGCAAAAGAAATGTGGACATTCCAACAAAAGACATCTATTAGAATGTTCACAGCAGCACTGTTCCTAAACAATAAAACTGGAAACAATCCAAATGCCCATTAACAATAGAACAGAGAAATAGGCTGTAATATATTTGCACAAAAATCATACTTTCCTTAAAGTGGTGATATCAGTTACAAGCCATTGGGATCCAAGTAATTGAAACACTAAGACTCAAATTGGCTTAAACAATAAAGAAATCTACTATTGCTCATAACTAGAAATCCATAGGTAGGTTCAGTTACATGGTTGATTGGAACGACAGCTTAGTAATATGATCAAGGATCCAGGTTCTTTCCAACTTTTGTTTTGCTATTTTCAGTGTTGGCCTCATTTTCATATTGGAAACAAAATGGTAGCCAGAGTTTTAAGCAATATATCCAGACATACCTACGTCCAGAGGTAGAAGGTAAACTATCTTTTATTTATTTTCCCCTATTAAGAGAAAATAATTTTTCCTTGGGAGAACAGGAGCATGCTTCCCCTCATCTCATTGGCAACAAGTCAATCACATACTGATTCCAAAGTACATCACTAGCAGAAGAAATGGGATGATGAAATTTGACTAAGAGTGATCTTCTAGAATGAAAAGGAGTATTGATCTCCTGACAACTAACAATAACACTTAATACGAAGAGCACTATTTGAACTCCAAATACTGGATTTCCAGTTTCTGCTTAGAGATGGAAACAGTGCTATTCTCAAGCTTACAACAAAATTACTGACAAACAGTAAGTTTACAAACTTCTACCCATCAGAGTGCTGAGGTTGTAGGGCCATCAACTACTCAGAATCCAGGGAAAAGCAGGTGTCTGCAGTGAAAGATAAAATGCGAGCACTGACCCAAAGTATCTCCCTGAAAATATCTATTAATTAGAAAAAGAAAAATGGTACATTTACCATAAAGAAACCTGACAGATATCATTTATACAAGTGAACAAAGATAACATCACTAGTGAAAAGTCAGGGTAATATCATGTGACTCCTTGTATGACACAGCAAAGCATGCACTTTACCTCTGTGGTGTTCTCCCAAATTCATAACCTCAGTCTAACCTTGAGAAAACATCAGACAAACCAAAATTGTGGGACATTCTACAAAATACCTGACAGTATTCTTCAAAGGAGTTAAGGTAATAGAAAACAAGCCAATAATGAGGACCAGTTGCAGATTAGAGGAGATTAAGGAGACATGCCAGCAAAATATAATGTGAGATCCTGGATCAGATGCCAGAAAAGAAAAAATAATTAGTGGGAAAAATAATGATCTAAATGACGTCTGTGGTTTGGTCAGTTATATTAGGCCAGTTTAAATTTCTTACTTTGATAACTGTACCTGGCTACGTTAGATGTTAACATGAGGAGAAACTGGATGCAGGGTATACAGAAACTCTGGACTAGGATTGCAACTTTTTTGTGAATCTAAAATTAGTTTGAAATTTAAAATGTTTGCATATAACTACTTCTGTTCTTATTTCAGGACTTAAAATCTTCAATAAATATTATCAAAGTTTCAAATATTTTCTCAGTTCTCTACAGCAGTGGCATTTGTGCCAACAAAATGTAGTGGCTGTCATTATGGTCCTTAGGCACTAAACAGAAAAAGAAACAGAAAGTGCCCAAGTTTAGGGAGGTACAGACAGATATACGCCAGTTAACAATAATTTAAATGTCATGAAGCCAAATAACTTTGTTTTTGTACTATTTCTTTCTTTCCTGTGTATCTTGCTTCAGAAGTAATTTCCTCAACTCTTCTAGAGCTCATACATCTTCTTCCATAATCCTTATAAATCACCAATAAAGAACCTTTTTTGTTGTTGTTAACTCCATTATATGCTTTAAATAATAAGGACTATAGAGGATTTTACTAAGTAGCTTCATCGTTGCTAATCTGAGCTACAAGAGACCAAACAGATTTAATAGGTTCTTAATATGATACAAATACTTTGGCGATTTCTCAAGATGAATAATAGCAAAAAGAAAAGGAGATGACATTTGTGATTGAAATTAAAGAACAATGCAAGGATCTGCAAAAGTAAAGGTGACAAAAATGCTTTCTAGTTGACTATTGATTATCTGTTTTTCCCTGTTGAAAAATGCCAGTCATAGTGTTTATCCTTGTTCCGCTATGGTTTGCTGAAGGTACAGAGGAGGGTGAGAGGTGATAATTTGCCTTTTTAATTCATAGGTCAGCAGATGATAAGGAACCACCTCTGAAGCTGTTAAATTGGACCAGGCACCTCTCAGAGATTCTAGACTCTGAAGTCCATGCAAGGGTTCAGAATTCCTCATTCTACCTAAAGGATGAAGTGTGAAATGAGTGCTTGGTGACCAAAATGGGGAGAGAGAAAGATTGATAGGTGCTCACCAAACCCATTTCCACTTCATCCTGAGTAGACAGTCAGAACGTGGTTCCCAGTTCCCCTTGCAGTTAGATGGGATCATAAAATTGAGTTTTGGACCTAATATGTGGGAGGAGGTGATGCATGTCACTTGCGAAATTGGCACAAAAGTTCCATGCAATCCTCCACACCCTCTCTCTTCTGCCATTTTTTGGCTGAATGTTTATAACCTAAGGTTTCCTTCCTTGTGCCAAGTTCAAAAGAAGGAAACCCTTGTCTGTGTAAGTTACCGAGCTATAGCCCATCGATCACTACTTTCTCCCCAGTCTGTGATGAACATTGATGTGAGTGAGAAATGAACACTTATTGTCTTATGACACTGAGATTGTAGAGTTCCTTATTATAGCAGCTAGCCTACCCTAACTAATATGGATTCCTTATGACTTAGAAAATAGTAACATAGGAGATCCCTGGCTCATAACCTTCTAAGTGATATACTGTATGTTATATCTGTATGATATATATCATATATACTGTATGATATACTGTGTCTGGAAAGATCAAAACCAGGCAGGCATGCTTGAATGTCTTTCCAGACACAACATACAATACTCCTTCTTATAACTTCTTTGCCCTTTTATGTTATGTTGTCTAGGCTATGGTTTTATTGTATTTGAGATTTTTGGTATGACTATATCTTCTAGCTTTCCTGAGATAGTGCTAGCTTATGTCTTTTGCCCCAGCATGATGATTAAATTAAACTTTCACTCTCAAAAGTTTGGAAGATAAATTATATGGTCGCTCTAACTATAAGCCACCTTATCTCCTTGGGAGTGAATGAGACATAAATGAGAAAATAAATAAAACAGATTTATCATGAAGAGTATTATAATTTATGAGTATTTGAAGTTGCATTTTCCCTACTATTTTTTAGATAGTCAAAATACGGTACTTTCCAGTGCATTGCACAATATTATTTCTTTACAAGTGTATAAATCACAATAATTAGAAAAAGATTAAACGAGAAGCTCATAGAATACAGAAATTCTTTCAATGATTTATAACAAATATTTTGGTGCATATTATATAACATTATTGAAATATTGAGTGTTGCATTTATTAAATTTAATAATTATAATTAGCCATAATCATTTTGAATGAAGAAATCCTACACAAAAACTTAGGATTCTCAAGAGAAATACAACTGGAAAAGTGATCTGGATCACATATCACACCTGGGTAGCTAGGAATTTAAGTTTGTATCAAAAATTATGCATAAAAATTAATTCCATTTGAATTTTTCCATTAAAGAGAATTTCAAACTGATGCAAAATATTCTTCATTGGTGAACTGGGGATAATTCTTGATTTTCTGCATCATTAATTGCAAATAGACGTTTTTTCATACTCCTTAGAGATAGCTTTAAGAAATCACTTTCGTTTAGAACATTTTTTCCAAGACAGATTTAAAACAGAAACAACAAAAAGGAAGCTCTAATGACTATGATTCACTTAGGGTTAATTATAAATTAACCTTAAAATAGCTTCATTTAAACAATTGCAGTGAAGAAACTTCCCTTTAGGAAAGGAGAGCATGGAAATAGGGGAATGTGCTCTAGTAAAGATGGCATTATAAAATCATAAAAACTATCATGTGACATGGGAAGGACTATGAATAGGTAAGTAGAAGATTCACCTTTGCTATATCTTCCACAATCATCCAAACCCTTGTCATTCTGAAGATGGATCATATCTCTATTTTAATTCTGGCATGCAAATCTTATCGATTTTATTCAGGTCACCACCTGAACCTATATTACCGAAATCTCCCTCACCTTAGCTCTAATTTATTGTAAAAAAAAGTCATTAACCTTTCATGAAAATTAATCACAAAAGATGCTGAAATTTTGTGTGATAGTCTGTACCTGCAAACCTATTTGAAACATGCTCTACCACATTGAGTTTCTGTCTGAAATAGCTGATTTAAGCCCTTGATATAGTAGAGCTGGTACCCCATTCATTGTGTTATCATTTTATACAGTCTGTCCATAAAAACCCCAAGAGAAGAATGCACTGTCTGTTCATGAAAAATAACCCACCGTCTGTGGCTTATGGAAACAACGATAGAATTTTAAATACTTTGGAAAAGCCAGGCACAGTCATTTACTTGATTTTTGCCAGCCTTCCTCTAGTTGAATGGCAACAGTCAAATACAATGAAGAGAGGAACACAATTAAATATGCACCCTAATGAGGAATAAAGAACAGATCTTTGTCATATTTTTAAAAAACAAAGCTTCTAAAATTTAAAATAATGAAGTAACATGGCTGTGAGAGAGAAGTAAGGGATGCATTATTAGACACAGCAGTAAATGTCAAATATAATATACTACAGCAATATTCTTCAGTTTGACTGTGGCTCTTTTATTTCTTGTTCCCATGTATCTCCTGCTGTTAACTGTTCATCTCCCATCAATTTTATTCTCATTGGTAGTTGCCCTGGTCAGGCAGAAAGACTGTGTTGGTTTAATTAAATGCCCCCACTAATAAGAGGACGCATGCCTCTTGGCAGACTTGGGCATGCCTAAAGCACCAGCTCTCACATTTGAGCAGGTAGTGACAAGCCCTGAGCTTACACTGAACCCTGGATTTTATATTTGCTTGAGTTGAAGACTCAGAAAACTATTCTCTCTAAAAATTTCTTTGAGTCTCGAGGCTTTCCCTAAAGAATGAAAATAATTTAAACCAAGATAATTATTATTGATTCTTGCTACATGGAACTCTATCATAATGACTTCAGATATATTAAACACTCAATAATTTTCCTCTCAGTAAAATTGTGATTCAAATATTGCACTGTGGACCCTGCAAAGTCTTCACCCAAATAAAGTTTATTAGAACTGAAGTATAGGTTTTGAAACATTCCAAGAAGTTATTGGTTGTTTGCAGGTCAAGGGATAAATAATGCAGGCATCTTTAATTCATCTTTACCAATTTTAGTCTGATAAGAGAAAGATGAACAAGGAGTAAGAAGGAAAACAGTAGTGTATGATCTGATGACCTGGAAGGTTACAAGATACCTTCCACACGTAAGCAGGAATCCAAAGGACCAGGCAACAGCATTGTTATCATCAGATGGTCATGACTCTGCATACCCATATAGCATGAAAATGAGTCTAACTCCACATTTGTCTGCAGAAATTGTGTGAACCAGTGAACGGTGGCAGAGTCTCAATAGTTTATGAGCAGCAGGAAACACAGAAGCAGCAGTCCTGCACAGGACTACTCTGAGAGAAATCATCATGGTCCATTTGGCTGACTTCACGTGTTTGGAGTGACAGGAGTCTAAATAAGAGATAAACTTAATGTATTTTAAACGTGGCCAACCTTAGTATTTTAAACATGATTTTATTTTTCCATTAGTTGTTATTTATTGCATATGTCATGTAATACAAATTTTTTTTCCTGTTTAAATATTTGGAAGTATATTTATGTTATTTTTTCCACTATAATTGTTTTTTAAATTTTAACTTTTATTTTAGATAAGGAGGGTACATGTGCAGATTTGTCACATGGGAATATTGCAATCCCATCACCCTGATAGTGAGCATAGCCCTCGATAGGTAGTTTTTGAACCCACCTCCCTGCTACCCTCTCATAGTCCACAGTCTCTACTGTTCCCATATTTATGTCTATGTGTGCTCAATGTTTACCTCCCGCTCATAAGTGAAAACATGGTGCATGTAACTGCTTTCTGTTTCTGCATGAATTTGCTTAGGATTATCGCCTCCAGCTCCATTCATGTTGCTGCAAAGGACATGATTTTATTCGTTTTTATGGCTGTATAGTATTCCAGGGTGTATATGTACCACATTTTCTTTATCCAATCTACCATTGCTGGGTACCTGGGTGGTTTCCATGTCTTTGCTAGTGTAAATAGCACAGCAATAAACATACAAGTGCATATGTCTTTTTGGTAGAATGATTTATTTTCTTTGGGGTATATACCCAGTAATGGGATTGCTGGGGCAAATGGTAGCCCTGTTTTAAGTTCTTTGAGAAATCTCCAGACTGCTTCCCATAGTGGCTAAACTAATTTACATTCCAACCAACAGTGTATAAGCATTCCCTTTTCTCCATAGTCTCACCAGCATCTGTTTAATAATGACTATTCTGACTAGTCTAAGATGGTATCTCTTTGTGGTTTTGATTTGCATTTCTCCGATGATTAGCAATGCTGAGCGTTTTTTCATATGTTTGTTAGCCACTTGTATGTGTTCTTTTGAGAAGTGTCTGTTCATGTCCTTTATCCATATGTTGATGGGGTTATTTGATTTTTGCTTGTTGATTTAAGTTCCCTATTGATTCTGGATATTAGGCCTTTTTCTGATGCATAGTTTGTGAGTATCTTCTCCCATTCTGTAGGCTGTAAATGACACAAATAAATGGAAAAATATGCCATGCTCACGGACTGAAAGAATCAAAATCAGAAAAAAATGGCCATACTGCTGAAAGCAATTTACAGATTCAATGCTATTCCTACCAAACTCCCAAAGTCATTCTTCACAGAATAAAAACTATTCTAAAATTCATATGAGACCAAAAAAAAAAAAAAAAAGAACCTAAATAACCAAAGCACTCCTAAACAAAAAGAACAAAACTGGAGGCATCACACTACCTGACATCAAAATATATATACTGCAAAGCCACCGTAACCAAAACAGCTTGGTACTGGTACAAAAACAGACACATAGGTTAGTGGAATAGAAGAGGAAACTCAGAAACAAACCTACACACCCACACCATCTGATCTTTAACAAAGCCAACAAAAACAAGCAATGGAGAAAGGAATCCCTAATCAATAAATGGTGCTGGGTTAACTGGCTGGCTATATGCAGAAGATTGAAGCTAGACCCCTAACTTTCACCATATACAAAAATTAACTCAAAATAAATAAAAAACTTAAATGCAAGACCTCGAACTATAAAAATCCTGGAAGACAGACAACCTAGGAAGTACTCTTCTTAACACTGGCTTTGGCAAAGAATTTTTGGCTAAGTCCTCAGAAGCAATTGCAACAAAAACAAAAATAGACAAGTGGAACCTTATCAAACTAAAGAGCTTTTGCACAGCAAAGGAAACTATCAAAAATTTTTAAATTAAGCCACAGTTTTTCTACCCAAAGGCATCAATTATTTTTTTCTTTGTCCATATTCCCTACTAGCCCTTGCTCCTATGCATATGTAATAGATCTGTGTGCCTGATGCTGTCCTAGGCACTGTCCATATTTGCTCATTTAGTCCCTGCAATGACTCTGAGAGTGTTGTCCTCATTTTAAAGGGGAGAATGAGACTTAAGAAAGTTAAGCAACTTGCCCTAGGTGGCATGACAAGTTAAAAGATCCTGGAATCGAGTCCAGGTCCAAATCTAAACCCTGTACTCTTGGCCCTTGAGTAACATGTTCCCACTCAAGTTGTGAATAGACTTTTATGTCCTCCTTTAATTTTTTCATCTTGTAAATGAAATTCTTATCATTTTTATTGGCTACCTGAAAGTCACATGAAGAAATGTATTGTAATTTAACCTTTTCCCTATTTTTGGATATTTACTTATATCTCATTTATCTGCTTCTGTAGCTAGCACTGCAACAAACATTTTATCTCTTTGTATAATTTGTTTTTTCTCTTCCTTCTATTGAATTAGTTCCTAAGGATTAAATCCCAAGAGTAGTATTATTTTGTCAAGAGATATAAACATAAAATCTTTAATTATTTGAAATACATTTACATACCTTATAAGGGTTTTAGGAGACTTTCAAGGAAGGGATAAGAATTACCATATTACATTGTTTCAGCACTTTTTATGAGTTTTTGCTACCTGCTGTACACTAAGCTAAATGTTAGATATACAGAATCATCAGAAGATCAGACCCCTGCCTTCTTGGTACTTACTTCTCAGAACTAAGGTAGAAAATTACATATATATTTTAAATATACATCTTCTCCATAAATCATATGATGTCAAAATATGAACCAGATCCTTAAAACTATTAGAAATAAAGAAGGCTAAAGTAATGAGGTGTTTGTATATTTTTTTCATAAAGGAAAATAGCATTTTTAGGTGCTCAGTATAATTCTAGATCCCACACATGATGGCATGACCTTGGCCAGTTTACTTAATCTCTCAGTTTCTTCATCTGTGAAATGGATAAAAATGTATTGCAGAATTAAGTGGGATAATCCTTCTTGGCATTTAGAATGCTGAAAACACTGAACACATGCTCAATAACTGTTAGCTAATACAATGGTATACTGGAACCAGCTCAGAAAGGCTTGTGATTGTTAAATTTTTAGGATTTTGCAAGAAAGTTATTAAACATAGGCATTATTAAATACTCCTCATGGTGGGAGTATTTCACTATAGAAATTGGCAAACACTACTAATCAAAGATCTTTCTTCAGAGAGCAGTTGTTAAACATTCATCATCATACCACAGACTGATATTATTCATGTATATAGTATTATTCTTTCTGTGAAAGTTACTGCAGATGGTGATTAATATCCACAAGTCAAGTGGGTAGCCAAAGAAACCACGGTCAGCAAGGTTTCTTCCTGCCTTGCTGACCAATCAAAGTGTTATCTAGGTTGGGTAAGAAGTTCCTGGTTGCATATTCAATGTGTAGATACATCTTAAACAATCCCACAGAGACAACTCATTAGCAAATCAGGTTGAAGTAGAACTTAAGTGATTTGTTACTCTATTAATAAATATGATTGTGAGGGGAAAGACAAGTGAAATTGGAGTGGGCTAATGGAGGCAGCATTCATGGTTTTGCCATTAGACCAAGTCAGTTTCAATCCTGGCTCTGCCACTTACTAACTTAAAACTTTGGTCCATTTAAGCTCCCTGAATCTTGGTTTTCTTATCTAAATCAAAGAATAAAGATAATAACGCCTAACTCATAAACCTGTTATGAGGATTATATAAGATAATATATTCTCAAGTAACCAACATATAGTAGGCACTTACTATAACTCTGTCTTCCTTTCTCCCTTTAGATGGGAGAGTCTTAAGTGTATCTCCATGTTGAAAGAAGGAACCAGTGGAAATGAAAGAGAACTTATTATTGATGGGACATGGTCTCAGAGGAATCTGAATGGGATGATATCAGTGGAAAGTAAAAGGATTAGCTTTAGACAGAAAGAGGAACAATACTTTCTATGAGAAAAAGAAGGAGAAAGAAAGGCAGGATTTAAAGGAAGACAAATTTACAGGCATGGAGTGGGAAGATCAAGAAGTTCACACCAGTTGGCCTCTGTTTTCTCTGACATAACAAAGGAGTTACTGTTCAAGAACCAAGAGCTGAAGAATACAGGTAGTCAGGGACATGGGAGACTGGAGAAGTCCCTGAGAGGGAAAGGCTGCTGAGAAGCCTGAGGACACAGTTTGGATGGGAGGCCAATTTGTGAGGTATCCCCGCTACTGGACCCAGCAGGGCTCTGGGCCAGGTGTGGGGGAGGAGACTGCATGCAGGTGAACTGGCCCAGGGTCAGCATTGGTAGGACAGGGCAGTAGAAAGGTAAGGCAGGAGAGGGGGTTGCTGGAAGAGGGGATGAAGGAAGTCACAGGCATGAGAGGGAAAAGCTGGGAAGTTAAGAGCTGGTTTAAAGATTTGAAAAAATGGGAACAAGAGATGTCTATGAACTCCATCAGCAGCAGGGAGGGATCCGGGTTTGAGAGAGACATGAGGGTGTGTATGGGCTGTTGTCAGAAGCTGGGAACAGAGGCAGGGATTTCTGAGGTGAAAGTCTGGGTGGTAACAAAGGTTTTGGTCAAACCCAGTGTTATTTAATACTAAGTCCTCTAAGGCAGGAAGGGGTGTGGCTAAATAATGAGAATTGAGGATATAGAGAAGACATAGGCCAATATTCCAGGTGGCAAATATATATCTGAAGGAATTACAAAGAAGAAAACAGATCCAAACATTCAAAGTCTTTAAAAATTCCAGCAAGATAAGTAAATGCTTCTCCGAGGAAACACTTTTTGCTTCTTTAAAGGAGACAACACACACTTGGATATGTTAGCATGTGTATGTTTATGTGAAAAATGAATCTTATTGCTTCATAGCCACATGGAAGCTAAGAAAAGACAAGTTATAAGACCCATATTGGAGCTTGTTAAATTGTGGGAAAAAATGTAAGCATGAAGATGTCATTCTAGCTTCATTTATGGAAGGAAAACATTAGAAATATTAATGAAGTATAATGATTAAGGAAATTGTGGACTATACCCAGGATAGATACCTTAGATAGATAGATATTAACCTTCTGTAATGGTTTAATCATCCTTGGAGAGCTGTAAAGTTTTAAAACTCTTGTCCAAATTCTGAATCTTAAAACCACAGATAATGTATTAACTGGTTGTTAAAGTGATGGTTATAAAGACTACGCAATAACATGGGAAATACTTATGGTAATAAATTAAGTAAAAAACAAATGCATGATTTGGATCTATTAAGTACACTGTGATTTTAGGTGTGAAAGAAACAAACATATGGTAAAAATCTAAAATTATAGCATACTTTATGGAAGATTTCTCCTTTTATTTTCCAGAGTTTCTTATAATATGGCTGTGTTATTTTTGAATTAAAAATTATTACTGTGCAATTTCAACTCCCTCCTACTGCTCAGGAATCCTCTTGTTGGACACCTGTGGATTTCCTAAAACAGCTCAAGAAAGGAGCTTGTAAACCTTCATACCGTTCCCTAGCTCTCAATCTACCACTCAGTAGGTGACCTTGTCTGTGACCCAAGAGGTTAAATCTCTCCTAGGAAAGCTTCTCCCTCCCTCCCTTCCTCCCTCCCTCCCTCCCTTCCCTCCTTCCCTCCATCCTTCCCTCTCCCTATTCTTTTCTTTTCTTCCCTCTTTCTTTTCTTTTGTTTGTTCTTTCTTTCTTTCTCTCTCTCTCTCTTTCTCTATCTCTCGTTACATTCATTTGTCTCAGTACCCCCCTATTAGGGAGAAGGGCTCCATCCTTTTCCCTAAAACTTACTCCTTTCTGCCTCTGGAAAAAGAAGGTTAAGCCCATTCTTCCTTCCAGTCCATGCTGTGTGATCTTCACTCCAGACCCCTGCTTGTGTGATTTTCCCATTTATAAATGATATTTTCATCTCCTTTCTAACTCTCTTACTTTTGCTCACTTTTTGAAGCCAAGATGTAGTCATTCAGCCCCTCCATGATGTCCTCCCCAGCGCTCCTGTCTCTGCCTGTCTCTGCTCTTAGAGAACTTTCCATACAGTGCTGATTATGGTGTGTGTTCTAAAACTAAACTTTCTGGGTTTAAATTCTGGTGCCTTCACTAACTAACTTCTTTACCCTTGTGTATCTCAGTTTGCTCATCTTTAAAATGGAGATAATAGTATAATACTTACTTCATAAGCGCTCAATAATGCAAGGTTTTATTGTTTGTGCTCCTTGATTATTAGGGTGTTCAACTTGTGTTCCTAGCCACAATGAAAGTGTTTGGACCTAAGTTTAGTCTTACTTGGTTTTCTCTTTGTATGGTAACCACGGGTCTCAGTGTGCCCAGGACTGAGGGGTTTCCCAGGATGTGAGATTTTTCAGTACCAAAACTGGGGTAGCCCCAAGCAAGTTGGGACGGTTGATCACTCAGCATTCCCACCTAAGACAATGTTTTACTTGTAGCAGGTGCTTAAGGAATTTTTAATCAGTTTGAATATAAATTCCAGGCAACATTATGCACACACAAATATTTTCTGTATAAACATGAATCTACAAACCTACTTTCATAGTGGGATAATTTCAAAAATAGTGAAGTCTCTTTTCCAGTGTTGACATGGCAACTGATATTTAATAAATCCCCTTTTGGACAGATAACATATTTAAATAAATCCTCTTTTGGACAGATAACATACCTTGGCATTAAAGGCAGGTTTCCCTTTTCTCATTTTACACCACTGATATTTACTTTCTGTAACGGTTTAATCATCTTTTGGGGGAGATGTAAACTTTTAAAAACTGTTGTCCAAATTCTGAATCCTAAAATCCCAGGCACTATCTGAGTTTCTTTACTTTCTGAGTTTATTCTACCCTTGGAAAACTACTAGATTACAATGAGTTATCTCTGCAATACGAGTTATTTCTGCAAGTTGAAGCCAAGTACTTTGCTAATTGCTCAGGACTGAGAATTCCTCATCTCAGAAAAATCCTAGCCAATAGAACATGGGGTTGAAGCAACTTGTCATCTTGACATCACAGGCTTAATTCTCTCACTACCCCTAGCAACCAATATGCAAGCATAGCAACAGCAGCTGGTGCACCGGAACAGCATTGTTTAAAATAAACACTCTTCCCAGTTGGCATTTGCAAGTGATCTTTTTCTTTCCATCGTTTAAAATATAAGTGTGAACATATCTTAAGAAAATGTAAAACAAATGAAAATGAAAACTACTTGGAAAGGTATGCAAGAGAAGAAGAATCATGAGAAAATGCCAACTTCCAATATGGATTTATGCTTTGCCCTTTACCATCACCAGAAATTTCAGTCTCAGATATACTGAAGTTTTTCCCTAAGGGTTCCTGTAGTAGTCCATTCTAATACTGCTATAAAAACTTACCTGGGACTGGGTCATTTTTAAAGCAAAGAGGTTTAATTGACTTACAGTTTCACATGACCGGGGAGGCCTTGAAAACTTACAAACATGGCAGAAGGTGAAGGGGAAGCAAGGCACATCTTGCATGGCAACAGGAGAGAGAGATTGAAAGGGGGAAGTGTCACACTTTTAAACCATCAGATTTCATGAGAACTCACTCACTATCATGAGAACAGCAAGGGGGAAATTCACCCCCAAAATCTAATCACCTCCCATTAGGCCCCTCTTCTGACATGTGGGGATTACAATTCAAGATGAGATTTGGGTGGGGACACAGAGCCAAATCATGTCAGTTCCCAAACGTGAGAATTCTATGACCTCCTAAAAAATATCACCCCATGTAGTTTAACTCAAGTGCTTGAAGAGTGCTCACCATGTTCCAGGAGCCACAGGATGCCAAGATGGAAGAAAAAAAAAGTCAGAAGTACATAAACTCCAAATGTACAGAGGAGCTATGTAGAGTAACAGTTAGGAACATGGTCTGTAGAGCCAGACTAACCAGGTTTGAACTATGGCCTAGCCACTTAGCAGTGGTGTGACTTTGTAAGTCACTTAGGCTTTCTGTTTTTAATTTCTTCACCTGCAAAATGGGGGGCAATAGTGACACTTACTTCCAAAAGTTGATATGAGGCTTAAATGTTTTAATTATGAAAAGTGCTTAGAATAGGGTCTGACACATATCAAGTGCTATATATATATATGTATACACACATATATGTACTATGTTCTATCAATATGTACTATTAATTTTATTAGTAGTACTACATAATAGTACATTACATAATTAGTACAGTATTAGCAGTACATGTTATTAATATGTACGATTAATTTTAAGATAGAATGTGACAGGTGACATAAGGCAGGTTAAGAAAACATGTCATGGATATTTAAGAAACAGCATATCTCACGAAATCTGGAAAAACTTTAAGGAGGTGGTGATTTGGTTTTCCCACTGAGTATGATAAGGACAGTGAGAAGTGTAAGCCAATTAACCCCACAGAGGGAGAGAGGAGGAATTATGGTTTGAGAAAGAAGACAGAGGGGCCACAAAAGGCAGGAAGGGAGCCATGGGGCATTATCAGATAAAGTGGCTCCACACTGCCTCTTTCAGAATAAGCAGGTCTTTGCAAGGCCTGAAGATGAAAATAGGCCATTGTAGTCAGTACAAAAGCTCTGAATTTTGATGTAGCTCCATGTGTTCAGAAAATGTTAAGAGTTCAGTTTTGGCCAAATGTTAACTGCAGGGAGTTGTGGGTTAAGTGAAGTGGGTGCAGGAGAGGAGCAGAAGAGGGAGCTGGAAAAATTCACCAATACCACGCTAAGGGACTGGGCTTTGTTATGTAGACTGGTGCTTTTCGAACGTAGCAGGCGGTCTCCTTTAAGTCTCTGCGTTAGAACCTATTGAAGTGTTGGTTAAAAATGCAGATTTCTGCTTGAGAACAGGAATTACAGATGAGTCTGGGCAACATAGTGAGATCTCATCTCTACAAAAAAAAAAATCTTTTAAAAATTAGCAGGGTGTGGTGGTACTTGCCTGTAGTCCCAGCTACTTAGTAGATTGAGATAGGAGGATTCCTTGAGTCCAGGAGTTTGAGGCTGCAGTGAGCTACAATTATGTCACTGCACTCCAGCCTGGGTGATGGGGTGAGACCCTATGTAAAAAAAAAAAAAAAAAAAAAGGAGCTTTCCCTGGGGGTCACAATATTGAGATTAAAGTGAGAGGGCTATAGACAAAGGAGGCAAATAGAGGTACCTCAGGGAAACAGGACACTCCACAGTCACCTTCTGAGGCCCCTGCTTCTAACCTCTACCTCCTCAAGGTCTTGCTTTGCTATGCAGTACGAGGGAATGACATAGACAGACAGGACAATTTATAGTCTCCTACTGTCCCCCATGGTTTGGCAATTATCACAGGAATGCCTAAGTGTATGTTTGAACCTTCTTTGAGGTCCAATGTGTGGGACCTCACTCCCCAACATGGTAGACAAGGCTACATCAGGGAAGAAACCAGTCCATGGCCATTTGTAGGCATCAGAAATACATTGTGGAAGATCAAGAGAGGCCTGTAGACAGTGTGCGATCATTGTGAGGATCCTTGTTCCACACCATAGCAACCCATCCAGACAGCCGCAAAGTAATGCAATGGCAACAGGAACCCTAACAAAGATGTTGAAAATATAAGCTGCAGAGCCAGGGGAATGAGGAACACACATTTTTCTTTTTTTATGTTCTGGCAACAAATCTAAACAACCTTTCTTTTTGGTATAGTAAATGCCTACAGGGAGCTGTCACCTTGGTTTCATGAGTGTCCCTTCAAATTCTACTCTTTTGCCTTGATTTTTTTTGTTGTTGTATTCAAAGAGCCATCTGTATCCTTTTCTAAATTTGACAGAACAGAGGCTGGGGCTGTTATAAATTCCATTACTCAAACCAGCACCTGTATAGGCTTCCTATTCACATTCACATGGGTAAGAGGATAGAACAGTCCCTGTTGAAGCTCAGACTGTTAGAGGTAAAGGGCCCTTGAATGACTGAAACATAAGGGGTGTATCTTCCTGTGCAGACCAATTTGACAGTTTTGAGAGCGCAAAGTACACACACCCATACACTCAGTCAGCCAAATAATCTTGTTTGTAAAATCAATAAAGAATTCAGTAAACCATATGTTCTAAAATTAAATAATGATTTAATGCTCTTTCTGTTAGAAGGCTTGGAAAGTTTCTGACTCATTATAAAGCTTTGAGAATTTGTATTATGAGAAGGTAAATCCTAGAACTTTCAACAAAAAGCTTTTTGTTGAAGACACTCATGCACTGAATGGTGAAGCAAAAGGTACAGAGAGGAGAGGCTTTACAGAGATGCAAGGGGGCTGGAGTAGGTGAACTGGGGCCAAAAACAAAAAACTCTCCAGAATGAACTTTCACAAAATGCCCATCTAGCTTAATTCCAGAAAAGATGCGGCATGGGCCAACACTGTTTCATTTAAAAATTTGAAACTTTTTATTTTATTTTCTATGCTTTCAGTCCCCTTTACTATTTCTGATGATTGCCTTGCAATGTTATTGCTCCTTTACAAACACTTGTACATTGTGCTTCACAGAGGCTTCTGCAGCACTTCGCTTTGGGTGTGAAGTGTTTGAACGGCTTCAGGTGCAGATCTGATCTGCAAAACTAGGACTGAGAGCTCTGCAGGCAATATAAGAGTGTCCATGTATTATATTATTCCATCAGCATCTGACTTAAAGGGCCCTTAATAAATGCTCCAAACATAAGCTATCAGAGTAGTCAAGTTTGGTGATGTGAAGAAATCAGCAATACAAGTTTTTATTTTTAATCTGTAAGTTGTGTGCTGAATTGTGTGTAGTACTACAAAGATGCTGGGGAGCCCGTAGGTGACACGTATGATTTGCTGCAAGAAATTTCACAACAATTAATAACAACTGTATGTCTATGTGGGTGATTTGTGATAAAAGTCACCTATGGCAAAAGCAAGAGAGAAGTTGTGGGGAGTAGTTTGGGAAGTAGTAAGGTGAGCAAAGGCAGGAATTTTCTGGACACCAGGAAGGTAAATTGGAGGAAGAAAAATATTCCAAATTTTCTAGTCATAGAGGAACTACCAGGAGCACTAATTATGAATCAGCTATGTGAGCTGTAGAATGGTCTTTTCTGTGTTTGTTCATCCATTCAATAAATACATACTGGGGGTGTCCAGGCACTCTCTGGACACTGAGGATACATCAGTGAACAAACAGAGCAAAGTCCCTACTCTCATAGAGCTTGCTTACATTCTAGTGAGCAGAAGACTGGCGTCACACAAATAGACAAATATCTCATGATGTGTCAGATGGGAATGCACACTCTGAGGAAAAACACAGTATGTTGAGCCAGAAAACTTGGTGGGCAGGGACGGGGCTGCAGATTTACACAGGATGGTCAGAGAAAGTCTTCCTGACAGATGCCATTTGAGCAAAGCCCTGGTGGAGTGAGAGGATAAGGGTACAGTTACTAAGAGGGAAGATGGTTGTAGGTAGACAGAAGTTGAAAGACCTCAGGGTGACCCTAAATTGATTGGAACTTACAAATCCTGCCCTTTTCTGATTGACAGTGTATTAGTGGCATCTGGAATATGGAAGCAAAGTTGTAAAAGAAAACTGGGCTTTTTTTGACAGTGGTGTGTCTGTATATCATTTTTTTAAAAAACATTTTACCATCATCATTGCTTAGGAAGGCAGTACAGCACATTAGAAGAGCTAGGCCTTTGGCATCCCACACTCCTGAGTCCAGATTCTGATTTCAGCTCTATTGACTGTGACAGGCTGTGCAGTGACTCAACCTCCCTGAAAAATGAGAATAGCAATGCCTTTCTTAAAGTACCAAGTGCAACTGTTAGTAGAAATGTAAATTGGTATAGCCATTATAGAAAACAGTATGGAGGTTCCTTGAAAAATTAAAAAAAGAACTATCATATGACCCATCAATCCCACTTCTGGGTTTATATCCACAGCAAATGAAATCAGTGTGTCAAAGAGGTATCTGCTCTCTCATGTTCACTGCAGCATTATTCGCAACAGCCACACTATGGAAGCAACCTAAGAGACCATCGATGGATAAATGGATAAAGAAAAGGTGATTATGTACATACACACACAAACACACACATGCGCCCTCACAATGGAATATTACTCAGCCTTAAAAAAGGAAGTCACATCACTTACAACAACAATCGATCAACCTGCAGAACAATTATGCTAAGTGAAATAAGCCGGACACAGAAAGACAAGGCATGATCTCATTTAGACATAATATCTAAAAAAATCAAACCCATCTAAGCAGAGAATAGAATGATAGTTGCCAGGGGCTAGGGAGTGAAGGAAATAGGAAGATGTTAGTCAAAGAGTATAAATATTTAGTTTATAAGATAATAAATTATAGGTATCTAATGTACAGTGTAGTAACTATGGTTAATAATACTGCACTGTTTACTTGAAATTTGATGAGAGAGCATAATTTTTTTTTTCTTTTTGAGACAGAGTTTCACTCTTGTTGCCCAGGCTGGAGTGCAATGGTGCGATCTTGGCTCACTGCAACCTCTGCCTCCTGGGTTCAAGCAATTCTTCTGCCTCAGCCTCCCGAGTAGCTGGGATTACAGGTATCCCCCACCATACCCAGCTAATCTTCCGTATCTTTAGTAGACACGTTGTTTCACCATGTTGGCCAGGCTGGTCTTGAACTCCTGACCTCAGGTGATCCACCCGCCTCAGCCTCCCAAAATACTGGGATTACAGGTGTGAGCTACCACACCCAGCCTGAGAGAGCAGATTTTAAGTGTCCTTCCCACACACACATATAAATACACAAAATGGTAACTATGGGTGGTAATGTGTTAATTAACTTGACTGTGGTAATTGGTACACAATATATATGTATATCAAATCACCATGTTGTACACCTTAAATATATGCAATTCTTGTCAATTAAACATATTAAAATTAAAAAATACTCCCTCTATAGGTTCTGGGGTACTTGGGAAATTCAGAGCAAATTCTGCTAAATGGAGAATAGTCTTAATTCTATTATTTTGTTCACATGTGAAATAATTTTGGCTCAAATATTTTTACAAGTAAACATATTTTACTTCCAAAAAAAAAAAAAAAACCAGCAAGCATAATCCCTGCCTCCTCAAATTTTGGTTGTTTTCCTCTTTCCTCCTCTCTCAGGAATGACATTATTTATTATTGGAAATTGAGGTTTGAGGCAATGAAACCTAACTGTGCATCCTACTGAAAAAAATGAACATTGATAATCTCTGAAGTTTCTACTCTTGTTTCCTCTTTACATTTAACCTTCATTTTATTTTGTTTTCCCTTATCATCGACATATATGTGTACATTATTAACTATACATTAAGAAAGACTAAATATGAGTGAATTTAATTCAAAAAATTTATGGAATATCCATTATGTAGCATATCATGCAATAAATACAAGGGTTAACATCAACTACATCTGTCTTCAAGTTTACAGTCTAGAAGAAAACACATAAGCATGTATAGTTCTAACACAGGGCAGGGGCAACATGAACAGAGATCTATACAGTAAATGCCACAAGAGCTGGCAGGAGTTAAAGCCCTGTTTCTCAGAGGCTGAGAGATGGGACCTGGAAGCAGGCCATGCTTGATGGCAAGAAGGACTCTATAGGTGGATATGTAAGCAGGGATGAGAGAGGATGCTTCTGGAGGCAGAAAGAAAAAAAATGAAGGAGCCTGAGGAATAATGTGAGGGAAGCAAGAGAGAAGAGAGTGCTGAGGATAATATTTTAAGATGGGCAAATCATCTTATTGATTGATTGATTGATTTTTGTGAGACGGAGTCTCACTCTGTCACCCAGGCTGGAGTGCAGCGGTGTGATCTCGGCTCACTGCAACCTCCACCTCCCAGGTTCAAGTGATTCTCCTGCCTCAGCCTCCCAAGTAGCTGGGACTACAGGCGCACACCACCGTGCTGGCTAGCTTTTTTTATTTTTAGTAGAGATGGAGTTTCACCATATTGGCCAGGCTGGTCTCGAACTCCTGACCTCGTCATGATCCATCCACCTCAGCCTCCCAAAGTGCTGGGATTATTAAATTAAATGAGAAGAGCAATTCTGGGGAATGTTGTAAACTTCCTCATTGGACTCTTCTTTTATGTGAGGTTTGACCTTTATATTGAATCATTTTGGCTAATGTGCTGTCGGATACAAGCCATTTCTATCTGCAAAGTCTAAATTTGGGTCAGTTGATTGAAAAAAAAAAAAAACTTTGTAATAAGGTAAAGATTCAGGACAAAACTACCTTTCCTTTTCTGGTAATGATCTGGTTCTGATCCACTCTAAGATGCTTATGAAGAGTTTTCCTAATTGTTATGAGCCAGTCAGACACAGGTCTGAAACATCGATGGAGACTGAGTAGTTCAAGTTGCAAGTAGAGATTTATTGCCAACTCAGCCCTTCAACGTAATTTAAGACTCTAAAATCTACTTCACCGTTCTCTGAGAAAAGACAAAAACTTGATCTCTCTCATTTACTTTTTCCCTTCTCTGAAAAGTCCAATCTTGATTCTATATGGAGACTTTAAAATGTTTTGAAGGAGGGAATCTGAGTAGCAGAAATATAACTGTAAATACATTTGGCAGGATTTGAATAATTTTTCAACTTTCTGCAGCATAGGCAGACAATAGCCAAATAAAATTATAAATCATGGTGTGCCACTTGAGAGTTTTGTTGAAAGAAAAATGTCATCTCAAATCTCAGCCAAAAGGTGGGCTATACATAAATACCCATATACTCTCAAGTTACAATTTCCAAAGTTGTTTCACTATACAAAGGCGAATATTTTTAAAGCATCACATTAGCAGTTCCAGCTTGTGAGAGCTTATTGAGAACCCCAAATCAACTTGATTATATTAGTATTTGTCATTTACTATTGAGGCTGAGCTGGAACCACATAGACATTCTGCTACTATTAAATAGTAAGATGAAAATAATCCACATTTTTCTTCTTCTGCTAAAACAAATATTTGTGAGTTTCAGAATCAGGCCACTTGCCCTAGCACATGAAGCCATCATACTAGAATAGCAGTTCCCAAAGATCCAAATGAGCAACAAATCTGCCCTTCTTATCATGTCTGGGTAAAAGCAGAGTCCTAGAGTGGTTAACTTGTCCACACTGTCCAGCACAGGCAATCCACTCAAGATGGATAGTCACACAGCACCTAAGACATGATACTCACAGATTACTGTCTTTGGATAGTATTGGGAACCATAATCATCTTGCCCTGTAGTATCTGGCCTGGATTTCTAGCATGAATATAACACCAATTTGTGGGCCCCTTGGTTCTTGGAAGTCCCCTATGTTACTTTAATTATCTTCTAAAGAAAAACATTATCTGAAAGAAGTTGTGTGTGCTCTGTTTCCCTTCCCATTCCACCTCCAAGAGAAAGAATTATTTTTCGCCCTATGACTATTGAGTTAAATTGTCTGAAAGACATCCTGAGAATAATAGGCTTTTAAGCTCCAGCAGCTAATTTGATGTCAGGACAATAAACAGAGGAAAGGAAGTATGGAAGAAAGACTTACGCCTCCTATTTGTCTGAGATTCCTTCTGCATTAACCACCTGCTCTTTGGCTCATTTATAATTCTTCCTGACAGATTGCTACTTGGCATTGTTAATAGTGCCCTATCAGAATTGTGGTGTAGCTTCAGGCCACAGATTAGAGCAGGTGAAGACCAGAGCAAGAAATAAAATTGTGACCTCCATACCACCTTCTCACCTCTATACCACTATACAAACACTCTATACAAACACTGATGCTCCTCAAGATGAATGAATGGAGCAAATTTGGTGGCCTGTATATGTTCACAAATGCCTCAAGGACAGTTTTCCTTGGGTTGACCAGCCCTTTTTGAAAATAGATGTTTTCCCTTCAGATTTTGTACCCATATCCACATGGGAACACGGCTGGGCAGATCTTGGGCCATCCTTACTGTTAGAGGACATAGTGAATATTCAAACAAAGAACTTCAAAGATAATGCTAGAATTTGTTCTAGCATCTCTATTGCATCCATTTACCATAAGTAATGTATGCAAATATCAAAACAGCCAACCAAACTGAAAAAAATTGTTTTAATTATTGGTTATCATGTGACCCTGATGAAATGTTGCTTAACAGCTATTATTTTTAATCCACACAAAGTAATGTTGATTATGGTCATCATTATATGGTGTTGAGACGACCATCAGATAACATTGTCATTGCGAAGATGCCCTGTATTGACAATCAACTCCAGAAAAAATACAAGGGGGTAGCTATAAACAGGATGAGAAAAATCTGCCCAGCCCAAGAAAGACTAGTGCTTTCAGAATAGAAACCCAATATACGGGAGGCCGAGGCGGGTGGATCACGAGGTCAGGAGATCGAGACCATCCTGGCTAACACGGTGAAACCCCACCTCTACTAAGAATACAAAAAAATTAGCCGGGCGTGGTGGCGGGCACCTGTAGTCCTAGCTACTCGGGAGGCTGAGGCAGAAGAATGGCGTGAACCTGGGAGGCGGAGCTTGCAGTGAGCCGAGATTGTGCCACTGCACTCTAGCCTGGGCGACAGAGCAAGACTCTGTCTCAAAAAGAAAAAAAAAAAAAAAAAAGAAACCCTATATACATCCCATGATTCCCTAAAACAAAACCAAAAAAGTATGATGTCAATATCCAGAAATCTTTGTACATTGTATGATGATATATCAAATAAAAAGAAATTGAAAATAAAGCAAAACTGAAATATGGATAATGTAGTAGGGAAACTGATTACATATTAAATTTATTTTAGTTATTTAACTAGCATGCACATTCCAGTCATTGCTGCAAGCACTTGACAATCACTAACCTCTCAAGTCCTCATGACATTCTTATGAGGGATGTACTACCTCGAATGCTGAGTTCTACTTTCTGGGTTCCCCTCCTCTCCTAGATCTCAGCAAAGTAATTGCTCCCTTTCTTGATAGTTATTTCATGCCCCCTTTTAAAGCATTATCATCCTAATGTCTTTATATTAAATAACTTGCAACACAAAGAACACATATCACTTATAATGAGGAATAAAGTATTTGTCTCATTTAACTAGCCAACTAACCAAGACTGTTTACTTCACCAAGCTATAAATTCAACATTCTTATTTCTTTGAAAAAAATTAAATATACAAAATAGAACGTTGCAATGAGCCCTCATGTATCCATTACGCAGATTTTAGCTATTAAGATTTTCTTATACTTGACATCTTATTCTCTGCCTTCCCTCCTCTCTCTTTACCTGTCTTCCTCCTGTCTCTTTTTCTTTCTCTTCCTCCTTCTCAACTATTTTTAAAATAAATGCCAGATATGAGGTTATTTTACCCCTAGAATTTCAATATCTATCTCTAAAATAACATGGAAGTTTTCTTCAATTATTATGGCCTATGTTGTCATCAATACAAGTAAGAAAAGGATTAATGGTATTTTGTTACTATCTAATACTAAACTTTTTCTAATTGTCTCAGTCTCTTTGAGTCAGAAGCCAAACAAAGCCCACATACTGTATTTGGTTGTTACATCCTTAAAATCTCATTTAATGTAGAGTAGCTTCCTCTTTCTTCTTTTTTAAAAATAATTTTAGTTTTCATCCCATTGATTTTTTGAAGAACCCAAGTCAATTGTCTCACAGAATATGACACATTCAGTTTTCCAGTTGGCTTCTTTAAGTTGTCATTTAACTTGATCCTTCACCTGCCATATTTCCTATAGTGGAAGTTAGCTACAAAGACTTGATTAGATTTGGATTCTATTATTTTTACAGGGATACGTCCTGTGGTGATGCTGTGTACTTTGGGTTGAATTACAGCAAGAAGATACACTCTTACTGATGCTGAGATTGATAAATAGGTGGGTTCAGGTGATGACGACCTGATGCGTCCTTGGTATAATTTCCCATCAACCTTTCATCTTGTGGCTTCATCCATTCATGATTGTCTTAGATCATAATCTATTATTTCATTGGGGTTGCAAAATTGTGATTTTCTAATCATTTCACTTTTCCTTTATTTATTGCCTGGAAGTTTGTAAAGCAGAAATTTATCTTATTAGCTAGGTTTATCTGGTTGCCCAAAATATAGTTCATGCTGGAGAAACTTAATATATGCTTAATTTTTTCATATTAATCACATATTTTTAGAGTAATTAGTGTTGCTCTACTTATTACCGTCATGTCCAATAATTTCTCTCTTTTTATAGTTTTATTATAAACACAAAGGCTTTTACATATTCTGTTTCCAATAATTGCATTCATTATCTTTTTATACCCAAATAATCTCATCTTTGGCCAGAAAAGCCTCTGTGTACTTTCACACAACTCTATTGGTCTGTGGAATCTTCCTTGTGTATTTTGTATATTTTTTGTCTGAAACCTGGAATCAGCCGCCCGTCTAAGTAATTCTGGTTTTTACAGACTGGAATAGTATTTGGAGACCACAAACTAGGCGCACTCATTTCTGTTGTGTTATTTTTTTTATGCTTTTTCACGAAAAATAACTAAGAATATACATTTTTAAAATAAAAATAAAATTTTATGCTTATATTTCTATTTTATATTTAATAATGCAGAATTTTACATAATTTTTTGGCTTTATACTGAATTTCTTTTCTCATATCTAAAAATCTTAATTCCTCATAACAGTAAGATAATTACTTGCATTATGTAAATTATAAATTAAAACACTGTAAAATAATTACAATGTAGTAATACCAATATCACTATTGAGTAAAGTTTAAGATTTCCTTGTAGTTCTGTATTCCCTTACATAATATTCTTTTAAAGAATGTTTTTCTTTAAAATATTTTACAAGTAGACAGAATATTATGTCCCAAAGTCACCTGAAATAATTTTTTTCTTTTTGTGGTTATGGCACAAACAACTAGATTAATTTGTTTTCATTATTTTTTTGTTTTTAGAGATGGCCTTATTTTGTTTTTTATTTGGTTTTCTTCTATGAATATATTTACCTTGTTCCAAGTTCAAAACTTTAAAACCAGGTATATTCAAAGAGGTTTAATTTTCATCACTGCCCACTTTGCTATGCTTCCTCTGTCCACATATAGGTAAACATTTTCTGTTAGTTTTGTTAGTTTGTTAAGTTTTCCTTTTGTTGTTTCTTTTTTTGGCAAACAAAAACATGCAAGTACAGACACTTATTACCACCTCCTTCCTGCCATTCTTACACGAAAAGTAGAATACTGTATATACCTTTCTGACTCTTTCTTTTGTTCTTTCAATAATACATCCCAAAGATCACTTTGTATGAGTAAATTAAGATATTCTTCACTCCTTTTTATAGCTATATAATATTGTGTTATGTGTTATCCACCTTTTTTTAGTTGTCTTCAATAGAAAGGCTATTCTAAATAATTACTTAGTTCCCCATTACCAATGTCATCTTCTTAGGTCTGTAGATAAAAAGTTTGTTTGACAAACATAGCCTCATGCCCCATATTTGGTGTTAGGAGGCAATTGCTTAGTATAGCTTCATTGGGTGCAGCAGGATCTTTTCTTACCCGCTGGTCCTCTGGCATTCTACTCTAGTGGAGTATAAAAAAGACCACAGTGCTATTTGTGAATGTTCCCAAGATTTTCCCTCTCTCTTACCCTTCCCGTGTAAGCATGTTGAAACGTGCCACCACGTTGAAATATGCCACCACCATTTATTTCCTCTCCTGTTGTTTCCTGAGGACTGCAGCATCTGGTGGATCCTCTGATTCATTTGTTAAATAAATGTTTATGGGCTATCAATCCTTTGGCAGACCCTGAGCATTCACAGAAACTAGGTATGGTTCTTGCCCTCATAGAGTTTTAATGGAAAGACAAACAATATAAACAAGTACAATAATTTAATTAAGGAATGATAAATTGTGATAAACCAGATAAAGGAAAAACACTAGGGTGCACTTTGAGAGAATAATGGTAGTTGTGAAGAACTTCTACAAGGAGCTGCCACTTAATACTCAAATCATGAGGAAGAGGTTGCCAGGTGAAGAAGAAGGAAAACATTCCAAACACAAGGACTGCGATATGCAAACCTCTAAGGCAAGAAATAATAAATAAATAAATAAATAAATAAATAAATAAATAAATAAGAGCTTTATGTGTTCAATGAACTGATAGGCTGGTGTGGCTGAGGCAATATGAAGAGACAATGACCAGATCACATAGGACTTTGGAGTTAGGATACGGCAAGGAATTTGGATTTTACATAAAGGGAAATTTGATGCTACTGAAATAAGCAGGTAATATTAATGCAGTTTAAGTTTTAATAAGTCCATACTGGGTGCTTTATGGAGACTGGATTAGAGCAGGCAGGAAACTCAGCGTAGGAGGCTATGGTAGTGATGAAGGTGAGAGATGATGGTGGCTTAGGCCAGGGTGTTGGCAATAGTGATGAGGTAAAGTTACATATTTAAGATACATTCTTGAAGATAAACTCAACAAGACTTGGTGGTTGATTAGATGTAAATGGAAAAGATGGAATGGTGGTAAAGAAAGGAAGGAAAGAAGAATGAGTTCCAGCATTTCTCTTGATCAGCTCAGTGTTGACTTGCTGACATAGGGAAGACAGAGGGGAAGAAAGTTATTAATGTGACTAAAGAAAGCTGGTGTGGTGTGTGGAGCATGGGGAGGGAGCAAAAAAAATCTGACTACCCTCACCACAATCAGAACATTCCCATTTGCCTTGCCAGTTTAGATTTTGAGGTTGCTTTGTTCATGAGCTAAAGCATGTGTTCTCAATGTTGTCCACCTTTGTTGATTCTTTCTTTCTTTCTCGGCTCAACGCAACCTCCACCTCCGAGGTTCAAGTGATTCTCCTGCCTCCGCCTTCCTGAGTAGCTGGGATTACAGGCAAGTGCCACCATGCCCGGCTAATATTGTATTTTTAGTGAAGATGGGTTTTCCCCATGTTGGTCAGGCTGGTCTCGAACTCCCAACCCCAGATGATCTGCATGCCTTGGTCTCCCAAAGTGCTGGGATTACAGGCACCTTCATTGATTCTATTGTCAGTGCACATGCCTCGAAGATCCTAGCAAAAGGTTGTCAGTCATCTGTGATTTCGGTGGTAATATTCATTTTCATTTTTTACTGTGGCCTCATAGGTATGCTAATGGAGAATTAGAAGCAGTTGCATGAGGGGATACTAGCTAGGCATCATTTTCAATTAGAAATATGTTATTTATTTTTAAAAAATTATATTGCTAAAAGTAACTTTATTCATGTGTAGGAGTATAGCTGAGAGTGTGGTTGTCTTTGATTTCTTCTTTATAGCCTGCACATAGACTGTCCTTCAGACTCACAGTGCAGAGGGAATAACACTGGACTTGAACTTGTATGACATGATTTTACAGTTTTATTTCATGTAGTATATCTCAAAGTGGTATTGAGAAGATCAAGTCAGACACCATATGTCACCTCTGGCACATCAATACGTTTCTTCTCTTTCTCATCTTTTCCCTACTTTTATCAAGCAAGTATATTATGTTCTGAAAGAAATCAAGAAAAATATCAAGAAATTGATATCATACGTGAAGCTCTGTTTTGAACCCTACAGAAAACAATTTAATATTTTCATTTATTTTCCTATTTTAATTTGAAAAACATTTGTTTATTAATAGCACAGGCATCAGAGCATGGAAGTTAAGATCCAGCATGCTGAGCTGGCTGCCTTTTAGTTTCACTTGCTACTCTCCAATAGTCAGAAACAGTTACTTAGCATCTCCGTGACCCAGATTCTTCACCTGTAAAATGAGAAAAATTACAGTTCCTATTTTATAGGATTGCTATGATGATAAAAGGACTTAAAGGAGTTAGCATATGTAAGATACTTAGAAGAACACTTAACATATAGCAATGTAGTACAAATTTTAGCTATTATAATTATCGTGTGCTAGACAGTCATTTAAAATAGAATGTTGTTTATTCTCCAATCATAATATAAAAATAAAAACTATATTGTCATTAAAATGTTCTTCAACACAAATTACTAAAAGATAATAAAGCAATAATTATAGAATACTACAATGAACAGTTAAGAGTCAACAATTTTATACCCAGCCCAGCTAAAATTCAGGCACAAGTGCCCAAAAAACACATTATCTGATATGCAAGTATATAAAGTATTTTTGTCTGTCTCAGAAATTGAAATAAAAATAAATATAAGACTAGAAAAAGTATAGTATAAAAATAGTTAAAAATCCTTATACTATATATAAGAATCAATTCAAAATGGATTAAAAACTTAAGTATAAAACTTAAAACTATTAAAACAAGGGAAGACAACCTAGTAGATATCATCTGAACCTAGGACCTGGCAAAAATTTCATGATGAAGATGCCAAAAACAATTGCAACAAAAAGAAAAATTGACAAATGAGACCTAATTAAACTAAAGAGCTTTGGCACAGCAAAAGAAACTATCACCAGAGTAAACAGACAACCTACAGAATGGGAGAAAATATCTGCAAAGTATGCATCCAACAAAGATTGATTCTAATATACAGAATCTATAAAGAATTTAAACAAACCATCGTGCAGAAAAGAACCCCATTAAAAAGTGGGCAAAGGACATGAACAGGCACTTTTCAAAAGAAGACATATGTGGTCAACAAGCATATGAAAAAATGTTGCATCACTAATCATTAGAGCAATGTAAATCAAAACCACAATAAGATACCATCTCAGCTGCATCCATGTCCCTACAAAGGACACAAACTCATCCTTTTTTTGATGGCTGCATAGTATTCCATGGTGTATATGTGCCACATTTTCTTAATCCAATCTGTCACTGATGGACATTTGGGTTGATTCCAAGTCTTTGCTATTGTGAATAGTGCCGCAATAAACATACGTGTGCATGTGTCTTTATAGCAGCATAATTTATAATCCTTTGGGTATATACCCAGTAATGGGATGGCTGGGTCATATGGTACATCTAGTTCTAGATCCTTGAGGAATCGCCATACTGTTTTCCATAATGGTTGAACTAGTTTACAATCCCACCAACAGTGTAAAAGTGTTCCTATTTCTCCACATCCTCTCATTCTTAGCAAACTATCACAAGAACAGAAAACCAAACACCGCATGTTCTCACTCATAGGTGGGAACTGAACAATGAGATCACTCGGACTCAGGAAGGGGAACATCACACACCGGGGCCTATCATGGGGAGGGGGGAGGGAGGAGGGGGGAGGGATTGCATTGGGAGTTATACCTGATGTAAATGACGAGTTGATGGGTGCAGCACACCAACAAGGCACAAGTATACATATGTAACAAACCTGCACGTTATGCACATGTACCCTACAACTTAAAGTATAATAATAATAAATAAATTAAAAAAAAAAAAAAAGAAAATAAATATTGCCTTACCAAGTAAAAAAAAAAAAAAAAAAAAAGATACCATCTCATACCAGTCTAAATTATCATTATTAAAAAGTCAAAAAATAGCAGGTGCTCGTAAGGTTGCAGAGAAAAGGGAACACTTACACACTGCTGGTAGAAATGTACATTAGTTCAGCCATTATGGAAATCAGTTTGGCCATTTCTCAAAGAACTCTAAGCAGAATTACCATTCTACCCGACAATCCTATTATTAGGTATATACCCAAAGGAATACAAATCATTCTGCCATAAAGATACATGCACATATATGTTAATCACAGCACTATTCACAACAGCAAAAACATAGAGTCAATCTAAATGCCTGTCAATGGTAGACTGGATAAAGAAAATGTGGTACATGTACACCATGGAATTCTAAACAGCCCTAAAAAAGAATGAAATCATGTCTTTTGCAGCAACATGGATATAGCTAGAAGCCATTATCCTCTATTACTATCCTCTATCTACTTCACTTCATTATTGAAGTGAAGTAACACAGGAACAGAAAACCAAATACCACATGTTCTCACTTATAAGTGGGAGCTAAATGATGAGAACACACAGACACAAAGAAAGGAACAACAGACACCAGGGCCTACTTGAAACTGGAGGAAGGAAGGAGGATGAGCATCAAGAAACTAACTTATCAAGTACTGTGCTTATTACCTGGGTGGCAAAATAGTTTATATACCAAACCCCCATGACATGCAATTTACCTATATTACAACAAACCTGCACATTTACCCCTGAACTTAAAAGTAAAAAATGCATGAATAAACGCAATGAATAAAATATACACTAAATCTAAGTAATTGTTCTTAAAAGATCACAAAACAATGTATATATCAAAAAATAGTTCTTGAAAGACAAGTATTAAATATAAATAAAAGAGATATAGAAACAACAAACTGAGAAGTGAAAAGGAGAATAATGAGATAGGGGAGAAATCAAAGAGAATAGGAAATACATCTATCCTGGTTTCTATTGTATTCCCAATGCTAGGTCAATGCCCAGCAAGGAGTAGGTCCTCAACAAATGTTTATTGAATGAGTGAACATTCACTCAAAATATTGCAGAAGGATAAATTAACAGGAAATTTTAGTTTTTATTATTAAAACCAGATACACACATTACTATTACACATCTGTAATTAACTACCAACAGAGTAAAAATTGAATGTTTATATTCCAATTTGAGACGATAAATAAAATATAATTGATAAGAGAAAAAAACAGCAATGAAATATGAGAAACACAAAACAAAAAACAAGAGAAGATCAAACTTAATAATAGTTTGTTCGTATGTTATTAAAATGAGCTCTTGATTAGTGAAAACAACTTGTGTTTATGTTTAAAACAAAATTCAGCTACATACTGCTTATGAAATGATCAGTTAAAATAACTCAGAAATGTTGAGAATAAGTTTTGTAACTGTTATCTATCAGTTATCTGTTATCTATCAGGGAATAGATATCTATCTATCTGTTATCTATCAGGGAATCACTACTATCTACCAGGAAAACAAAAAATAAAGTAGGGATAAAGAATGTGAATATTTGACTAATTAATTAACATAGGAACTCTTTGTACCTTAAAAAGAAAGATCAGAAACTCTTTTCAAGGATCAGTGGAATGTAGGATTGATTATATTTTTATATGAAACTAAAAAACAATCCCTACGCAAATACCCCAAAATAAAAATTGTAAAGGCCATCTTTGATGGCTTCAATCTAACAAAATAAGAAATTATTGTCTATTTCACATTTTTAGAATTGTCACTAAATAAAAATTTTAAATGCTTTTATAATAGTTGAGTCATAGGAAAAAATATGTAATTATAAAATCTTTACAATATAAAGAAAATGCGGATACTGCTTATTAGATTGATAACACAATTGAATTAGAACAAATTCAAAAACCTAACTTTGTTATTAAAATATTAATTCATCAAAACAAATAAATTATTCATTAAACTGAAGAAAAAATAAATGGAACAATAAAAATACACCTAAAGTTGGCCAGGCGTGGTGGCTCAAGGCTATAATCCCAACACTTTGGGAGGCTGAGGCAAGCAGATCATCTGAGGTCACGAGTTCGAGACTAGCCTGGCCAACATGATGAAAACCCATCTCTACTAAAGAAAAAAACAAAAAACACAAAAATTATCTGAGTGTGGTGGTGTACACTTGTAATCTCAGCTACCTAGAAGGCTGAGGTAGGAGAATCGCTTTAACCCAGGAAGCAGAGGTTGCAGTGAGCTGAGATCGCACCACTGCACTCCATTCTGAGCAACAGAGTGAGACTCCATCTCAACAAAACAAAACAAAACAAAACACCTAAAGTTAACAGGCAAAGTAAATATTACATTAAAATACCAAAATATATTAATTAGAAAATACAGAATTGATTAACACAATAGCTGATTGTTACAAAATTTCAGTTAACAAAATTATAAATATTAAAAGTAATAAAGGAGTAGGCAGAGAAAAATTTTAAACAAAATATGATAGTTAATCTCAAGATATTCACTGATATATCTTGGAAAGTAAGTACCAGAATTTACTTATGATATTGTAGAAAACCTGAATATCTAACAACCATGGAAGAAATGAAAATGTTATTTTAAAATATGTATAAGAAAAGACATGGTGGCTGAACGGTTTTATTAAGAATTTTTTTCAAACTTTCAAGGAACATGTAATTACTATGCTATATAAAATTAGAGACCAAAGGAAAATCTAGGAAGCTTTTCATTTTATGAAGCTTGCATAGCCCTGATTCAAATTTGAGAGAAATATAAACTACAGGTGAATTTCATTTTATAAGCAGAGATGTAAAAACTTAAATAACATACCATAAAATAGAAATTAAAAGCAACATATAAAGAACTACGCGTTAAAACCAAACAGCAATACCACAATGCAAGAACAGACCATAACTCATTGCATCAGCTATGGATAATAAGACAACCTCTGTTGCTTACGTTGAATTTTCTAATCAATACAATAAGACTTTTGGAAAGGAAGAGGCAATTTAGTACTATTTGCAGTTGAGAAAATTACATGGTTAACAACCTCGAAAGAATCAACTAAAAAAATTCTGAAGTGCTATTAAGAGATTTTAATAAGTTGAAAAGATACAAATCAATACGACAAAAAGCTATTGCTTCCTATATTCTAGTAATAACCAGTTAGAGGTGGAATAAAAGGAAAGAAATAGCCAGGCACGGTGACTCATGCCGAGACTGCACCACTGCACTCCAGCCTGGGCAACAAGAGCAAAACTCCATCTCAAAAAAAAAAAAAAAAAAGAAGGAAATAATCCATAATCCATTTGTATAGGAATAATCATAGTAAGTAAAGTGAAAAAAATATGCCGGGCATGGTGGTTCATGCCTGTAATCCCAGCACTTTGGGAGGCCAAGGAGGGCGGCAGATCACCTGAGGTCAGGAGTTCGAGACCATCCTGGCCAACATGGTGAAACCTCATCTCTACTGAAAATACAAAAATTAGCCGGGCATGGTGGCATGGGCCTGTAATCCCAGCTACTCAGGAAGCTGAGGCAGGAGAATCACTTGAACCCAGGAAGCAGAGGTTGCAGTGAGCTGAGATCATACCACTGCACTACAGCCTGAGCAACAGAGTAAGACTCCATCCCCAAAAAAATAAAAAAAATAAAACATATAAAATGAAATTTCAAATCTTTCCTGATATCTATATCTACTCATGTTCTTATGCGTATTTATGTCAATATTTATTTATCTACACAGTGTTCCTAGATGGTAAGAACAAATTTGCAAAGGTGTCAGTTCTTATATTAGTTTACAGATTTGATGCAATTGTTATTAAAGTCTCTAAATGATTTCATAAGTATACAATTGTAAAGTTTATCTGGAATGAGTCTGACCAATGAAAAAATATGAAGTGGAGAATTCTCTACTAAATATTAAAATTCATCATATAAATGTAATATTTAAGACAGTAGAATACAGGTACTAGAATAGACATGTGAAACCAGGAAGGTAGTTCAGAAAGAGATTCTAATGGATTTATTTTTAACATATGGTAAAGATTCCTGAGCACCATTTACTGAGTCCTTTGTTCTCTCTTACAAACTGGTAGTGGTGTTCAGTACTAGTACTAGTACTAGTACTCAGTAATGGTGTTCTCTACTAGTTTGTAGCAGAGAGCAAAGGACTCAGTAAATGGTGCTCAAGTAAAGGGTTAACTACTTGGAATAAAGTAAGACTATTATTTCTCACTATGCCATACACGAAAATTTCAATGAACTTAAGACAAATGATAAAGTTGAAACCAGTTTTCAAAAAACACAAAAATATATAGGTGAATGGGATACTTGGTTTTGTTTCCAAAAATATATCTAAAATTCTAAAGATTGAAATATGCAATCTAGGAAAATATATCTCACATATATGAATGGAAAAAATAATGTATACATAATATTTAACACATAAAATCTCAGTGAAACAATAGACAATTCACAGAATAAGTCAACATGGCCACAAAATGTGAAAATGTTAAACCTCAACAATTAAAAATAAATTCAGGTTTTAAACACAGACCACTTTCAATCTATTAAATTAACAGAACTATCACAACAGTTTTAGGAATGTAAGAATATATATCAATATCCTTAAAATTTTTATATAAATTTTTATTATACTTATAGTAATCTCTTGTAAGGAAACAAAAATGTGAAAATATATAAACACCCTCAATGTTGACATTGATAACAATAGAGGCATAATTCAATAAGTTATATGTCTATTTGATTTAATCTTACTCATTCACAGTGTACTATAAAACTTTGAGAAATTTTAATGACAGAGAAATTAAAATGTTGAGTTTTTAAAAGCACAGTTAAAAATGTTGCAAATATGTTTAAGAGTTATATTTTTATATATTCATATTCATATCTAGTGTATACACATTGAGGAAACTCCAAGGAAATTCACTGAAATGTTAATAGTGGTCTTTGTTCGATTAATGGTGAGATATATTTTCTAACATTTCATATTTTCTAAAACGAACATAGATATATATTACAATGATAAATGAATAAGCATTGCTATAAAATGAGACAGAGAATATTACAATGTAGTTTAGAAACAAAGTCATTCAAAATGTTTCTACTGAAAAAAAAGTAACCGTCCATTATTGATAGATTTCATTTATACAGAAGCCTCATTTCCTATCAGTTTTTGATAAATTAGTGATCATTGTACTTTGCTCTAAAATATAAATAGTTCCCTTCTTCCACTGACAAAGCACAGATTTGTTGGTCTTCATGAAAATATAAAACGTATATACATTAAGAAGTATAAGCACATTCATTCAAAACTATACTTTTCAGCTCTTGACACTGAAAATTTATCATCTTTTAATATATGAAGCATATTATTTTTAAAATATATGTGCATATGTGTTTTAGGCACATATGTGGAATCCTATGTATTTGAAAATAATTCTTGTCCAAATAAAGTAAACCATTTAGAATCTTTCAGGGTAATTATGATCACATAGCTTAAACATCAATTACAGGGAATGAATAAATGTTTCCCCAGATTCTAGCAGGTTTTCCCGCCTTTCTCTTCCTTCCAAAATCCCAAAATGAAGTTCCAAGAGGATGTATTTCTCTTTCCTAGCTTCTAATTAGCCCAGTCTTTGGTTTAGTTGGCAAAGGTGACTTTTGCATAACCAATAGCTCTCTTTCAAAAAAGACTGATGTGGGAGATTGTGAAAGACCTACAAAGGTCCCATCATCTTCAGTAGGGTCCATCCGAGCACCCAAACAGAAGCCTCCAAGCCATGATTGCCCCACGTGTCACATAGGGAATGTATTTAACACATGCAATTGTGGATTACTCCCTTCCCATCATCCCTTTTCTACTGGCACAAGTCAGAGGTGCTGTTCCAAGTGGAAAATGTGGGTTCACACAGCAATTTAGAGTGTGCATTGCTTTTTTGTTTGTGGGACACTGGAAGATAGGCCTGGCACAGTTCATCCTTCGCAAGTGCTTAATGCCATCCCTGGGGACAGGAATATCACGAGCCTACAAAAACACAGCTTTTAGCCGTGTGGTGTTGAAAATTTCAGGCAAAATTCCAAAAGCCCTCAAAGCTAATGCTGAGTTGACAAAGTGCCAAAACCTCTCTGGCATTAAACTTCCACTCTTTATTTTCCCCCTTCAGGTTAACAGCTTGTGAAAATAATAATGTGATAATGCCACCCTGTGTTCCAAATATCTCAAAGCACGATCTTGTTAAGCTTTGGTGTCCCTTTGAGACTAATGGGAACTGAGCCGACTTATTCATTTTACAGATGAGAAAACCCCCCAGGAGATGAGTCAAATGTCTGAGTGATGGCCCTGCAGACTTACCATGTAGGTCCCAGGTCTAAATTAAATTCTCCAAACAAGGCCAAGTGTTGTAGGAAAGGACTTGAAAAGCTCAGCTAACATCAAAAAGGGCCAAAGAAAGATTCATAGAGGTTACTAGGCAGGCTACGGCAATAAACTGGTGAAAGTGGTGAAAACACATATTCCAGGAGGGGCAACAAGGCATAGTCTAAGCATAGCAATAAAGCACAGGCTAAGCGTGTGGCCAACTGGGATCAACAAGAATCACCATGGTCATCAGTAGATCTAATGTGACATCAGGGGCAGCTTACAACATCAGGGACACTGGATTTTGGCTTTTTTTAGTTTATCTGAGACCCTCTCATAATTACAGAATACACTGCTTTGCATATTACAGTAAGGAACAGGACTCTATCCCCCATTATAGAAGTAATTCCCTTCCCTGAACTCTAGCAATCAGGCCTGAATGCATAATCTAAACCAGTCAATGGCATGGCCCAGTTCAGGACTTTGAATCTGGAAGAAGTGTCTCAGAAAAGTGAGGGGTATTTTTGAACTGTGTAGCCATTGCATCCAGTGTACTGTGAGGCCAACAGCATTCCAATAATGTTGTCTCTTGTGTGTGCCTTTCCATGGGTTTCTTCTTTTTCTGAGCCTGATTCTCTAGCCTTCCTGTCAATTTAATGAGCTATCTGTTGTGTTTCTAATAAATTATTTTTCAGCTTAAATTACCTAGGGTCAAGTTTGCAACCTGGAAGACTGAAATTAGCAATGGTCGAGGCCGCAGTAAAATTAACATCAAGCATACCTAGCAGGCTATACCAGGTTTAGAGCAACAGGAACTGTGGGTTTGGAGAAAGAAGTCTTCCCATAGTAGAACAGAAGTCCAGGTATGGCAGAAAGTACTCGGTGCTCTAAAATCTATTTTATTTTCTTACTTCTATGTAACCTGTAGGATATTTCCCAGTCTCCCCTACAGTTAGGTATGGCATGTGTATTAGTCCATTTTCATACTGCTATGAAGAAGTATCTGAGACTGGGCAATTTATAAAGAAAAAGAGGTTTAATGAAATAACAGTTTCACCTGGTTGGGGAGGCCTCATGATCATAGCAGAAGGTGAAGGAGGAGCAAAGGCACGTCTTACATGGTGGCAGGCAAGAGCATGTGTGCAGGGAAATTGCCCTTTATAAAACCATCAGATCTTATGAGATTTGTTCACTATCATGAGAACAGCACAGGAAAAACCTGCTCCTATGATTCAATTACCCCCCATTGGGTCCTTCTCATGACACGTGGGGATTATAGGAACTGCAATTCAAGGTGAGATTTGGGTGGGGACACAGCCCAACCATATCAGCATGTGACTGGGTTCAGTCAAAAGAATGTGAGTTGAGTGAGGTGTGCCTCTTTCAGAATGGGCCCACTAGAACCTCCCACATGTGCCCTTTTTCCTTTCTATTTTGCTAGAAGGCAGACAACTGGAGGGTGGTCTTGAAAGCCACGTGTTGAAGATGGCATAGCTCCCACCATCCTGGGTTCTCTGAATGACTATATGAAGAAGGCTCACCCCACTGTATTGCTTTGCCTTTCGCTACTGATGCCTAATCAGGAAATAAAAACTGCTGTTTGGGAGCTATTATACTTTGGGGGATCCCTTTGTTACAGCATAGCCTAGATTCACCATGTATGATAAATTAATCAAGCAAAGATTCAAGTTCAGAGCAGGGCCAGTAGCTATGCTGACTTGATGTTGACCCCTTGAATTGATGGTCTACAGCTTCAGGATTTCTCCCAATTTATAAAAGAACAGACGACAATTGGAACGGAATCTTTAAAGGTATGATGCAGCTATAGCTACACAGGTTGAAAGGATACAGGCAAAAGAGCAAAAAAGCTCATTAGGGATTTGACAGTCCTAAATAGAATCCTAGAATTGATTAGGGATCAATAAATTCTAAATTTTTCATTTCTTTTTTATGCATTGTAGTATCTCTATGCTAGGGATAATGAAAAGATAAATTATAACTCCAGTTCTGCTTTTTTCTCCTTTAACCTAGTTTTCCCTTTTCAAATAGATCCAAGTGATGCATCTTACTCTCCCTCCTGGGATTTTTCCAACTCCTGAGGTTTAAAATAAAACCCACCTGGGGTTTTATTTCCCAGTTTTCCCCTTTCTTACTCCTTTTCAACTGGGTGGTTTCTCAAGGAGCGCAGGGAGGATTAATCATCTCAGTTCTTTTAATCACAAGGGTATGTACCCAATACATATTTGTTGAACGAATAAATTATTGTTTTCTTTTTTAAATGAGACAACACTGCACTGATGACTCTTATCCATGTCTAAGTTGGAAAAGACCTTAGAGATCACGTAGACCTTCTGCTACATATGCACACACACCATTAGGGAGTCCCCTTCTATAGCATCTTTTATGTGGGTCATCCAGTGTGACTCATATTTCTGGTGATGAGAAGCTCAATGCTTTATTCCTATACCATTGAAAAACAGCTCCATCCTTTTTTTGTTTTTGTTTTTGTTTCTTTTGAGGCGGAGTCACTCTTATCGTCCAGGCTAGAGTGCAATGGCATGATCTCCGCTATTGCAACCTCCACCTAGAGGGTTCAAGCGATTCGCCTGCCTCAGTCTGTAGCTGGGATTACAGGCACCTGGCTAATTTTTGTATTTTTAGTAGGGACAGGGTTTCATCACTTTGGCCAGGCTGGTCTCAAACTTCTGACCTCAGGTGATCCGCCCACCTCGGCCTCCCAAAGTGCTGGGATTACAGTCATGAGCCACTGCACCAGCCTGTAATTATTTTTTAAAAATTTCTCCATAAATCTTCCACTGATTGGTCAATGTTGAGGTCCCTTACAAGTCACATATTCTGACAGAAATTCCCTTGCCCAGGGGTCAGTAAATTGGTTGCTATCTCCAAATTATCATTCCATTCACAAGTCTTTATCTTCTCCACCAAGACATCAGAAAAAAATCTTCAAAAGTCCAGATATAATGCTTGTATTTATATTTCTAGGAATCTCAACGAAAATTAAACATAAGAAAATTAGTAAGAATTGCTCTAAGGCACTGAAGCTTTATATTCTTTCATATCTACTGTCACATCATTAGGCTGAGTCTGTCTTTGACTGCTTTTAAAAATAGATATTTACTATGTCATGGGCAGTCAATGTACATGCTTTCTATACCAACATTGTATTCTACACAGTACAGTTCCATCAGTTTCAAAGCACACAAAATGAAACCTAAGGTGGAGAAGTGGGGTCTTATTTCCTGCCATTGTTGTGCACAGGAGTCAGAGATCGAGCACTAAAACAGCATTCTAGAGAAGCATGCTACTTAGGTCAATCCAGAATGTTGGATTCAAAATGTGTATTGCATCAAGATGGGTCTTATTAATGGAGTCAGGGACTGTGTGATGTAGCATGTCAACTCCAAAAGTGTAGATGAGATGGTGTCAAAAATCCAAGAAGAGAGTCAGAATTACAGGACAAATTAGGCAAGATGGAAGTGGCCTGACTTCACCCTAGGACTGGCTGCCTGGATGTGTACTTGTTCTTTACATGCTCCAACTTAAGTTTACTTATGGGGGAGAGTAAAATCCAGAGGGACTGGAATTTGAAAGATTAGTTAAAGTGAGAAAAGCATCATATCCAGACATTTCTATTTGCATAATATTCTCGGACTTTCAGCTATGTGTATATCTTCCATGAAAAGTCCCTAAGCTCTTTTCAGTTCTCTGGAAAATGTAAGATTATTCCATCATTTCTTGTAATATTTAATGTAAATCTCAAATCAGTCAGGTCATATCTAGTTAGATCCATCAAGTAATATAAAGTAGGAATGTGCCTTGCAAATAAAATTGGGAGAGAGAAAGGAACAACAGTAAAACGTAGTAACTGAGGACAAAAATCACTTGATAGAAAGTTTTATGCTGAATCATGATTCTATAATGATTCTCTTGGATGCTAGGGTACCTCTCTTGAGCCTCTAATGTCCACTGAGCCCCTTAGAGTGTTAGAACCATACTAAAACAAGCCTAGAACCCATTTGGAATCAATCAGCATCCTGCTCACTGAAATAACCCCAAGGATCCCTATGTCCCTCTAAGAAGCTACCATTTAGGATCTTCTTGCAACACATTCCAGTTTCAGGCTCTTCCCTACTGGAACTGCTCCTATTGGGACCATAGCTAGAGGAGCTGCTTCTACAGGAATATGTGATGGAGACTGATGCAACAGAGATGAGTCTGAATACCTTGGATGTAAGAACTATTTCCGAGATCAACTAATCTTTCTTAGTGCCAAAAAGGGTTAAAATCAGCAGTAAAAACCACACCTGCCAATTAACTGCCTCTATATTCAGCCACCCTGTAAAGCATCCTAACTAGGGTGGCTTTCATAAATAAATATGCCCCTACATTCTTTGTAGCCAAAGGTTATAAATCCGTTGCAAGGGTGGGTGGACCACAGTAAAGAGATCTGGGAGCATATTTTTACATTGGCAAGAAAAGCAAAATGTCACTCAACTAAATTTAAGATTGTTCACATACATCTGCTACCACCAGAATGTTATTCAAAAGGAAAGAAAGAAAGAAAAAGAAATGTGAATATCTAATAGTTTAGCTCTGAACATTTTTCTACTATTCAGGTGACTGTTTCAATAATGATTGAAAGGCTATCAAAACAGAAGCAAACATGTGCTTGTAGTTTGTCATACAGCAACAATTTCTGGTTAAATAAATACATAGGCAATGATATCTCAACTACAGAAAAGTGTGTGTGCTGGATAACTGTAGTTATAAATATATCACTAAAATGTTTGCAAAAAAGCAGCAAATATAAAATGTTACACTTCTGACAATATCATAAATGAATCACATCCTTCAGAGAGACAGAGACAAAGATCAAATAAATTTCTGAATCAGGTACATCTCCTCCTGACACCATTTCAGAGCAAGCAGATGCATTTTATGACATGAGTCTTGGATTCTTCTGGATTAGAATGTACAATTTAATAAACCAGAATAATTTGTCCAAAGTTCATCAGGGTCTGGAAATGGATACAGTTTACCGTAGGGAACAATTTAAGTTTAAAATCACAGAGGTACATGCAATGGTGTGTGAAAAGTCCTACTTACCTATTAACGAAAGCAGAATAATAAAATTCGGGGAAATGAAACTTAAAAAAACTGAAATCATAAATCTACCTTTCATTCTTTTCAAAAACTAAGGCCTTTTAAATACTGACATCAATTACAGAAATTATCAGTGGATCTATTGAGGAAAGATGACAAAACTGTATACCAAGGTCTCCTTTACATAAAATTGTTACATCCTCTAAAAGTCTGAACTTCATACACTGTCAAAATGTAAGTACCATTTATCCCAAAATCAAATACCAAATTACCGAAGAGTTAAGAAGCAACAGTAATTCACTTGGAAATTATCCATAACAGAAATAATCCATTATATTTGAATTAGAGATAGAGCTGAGTAAATTGCATTTACCACTGGTTTTTAAAAATGAAGAAAACTACTAAGGGAAATACATTTTATAATACAATAATATAAATATATATGTTTATTAGGTTTTAAAATAAATGATTCTGCATAAATAAATGTTCCAAACCGCATTTAAGTGGTCTGAGAAAAGACTCATGATTTATTAAAGTTACTTTTTAATGATAATATGTTCTCTTAGAAAAAAAATTCAATAGTTAATCAAAATATCTGTTGGGGTCATTCTGGGTAGTAACTCAAAGTATTATTTCTTTGTTGGTTGTGTCATATCATAATATCATGGAACTACACCTTTGATAGTCTTAAAGATGGAGTTAAAAGATGTTTTTGAAGAAACCATATTTTTTAATTTCTGGTTTGAACATTTAAATTGAACATTTTGAAACTAATTATTTTCAATAATGCTAAAAGTACTATTTCAATGGCCCATATATAATTTTATAAATTTACTTATTATTTCTACTTATAATAAACTGCCACTCTATACATTTCATACCAATAAATTTGAAATGTTTAAGTCATCAAATATCTCCCATGTACTGACATTAGAATACCTAGACATTCGTTCTTTTGGTAACTGAAAGTATAATCTAAAGTGAAAAAGTTTAACACTGACCTTCCCAAACTGTACAAATCAGGAACTACTTTCCAAAGGAGGCTTGTGCATACAAAGGGCAACAGATTGTACATTTGGAACTATTTATATGTGTCTATTAAAATGCTATTTCTAAAGCCATTGTTTTGTCCACTGCAATGCAATTAGTTTTGGTGTACTAAAAAAAAAAGAACACCCAAACATAGATTCACAAAATTCAAAGCATCAAATATCCACATACTAATTATGCAATGAGAAAGTATTTTTTTCAAATGAATACTCTGATATATTTTAAATGCTTAATTCTGAATTTAAAAATGTAATGAAGGCCATCAGCTTTTATAGCTTAAATTTAACCTGACTCAGTTCGACTTTGAAGTTTTCTCTCTTCATATGTAAAAATATGATACACCTAAAATAGATGGCAGACATTTGTAAAACTTACACTGTCAGAGTGCTTGCCCTGGTCACAGTCCCACGTTGTAGCACGCTGCGCGGACCTCTCCATGGTGCTGAAGAGTTACTCTTGCCCATTTGAGAGGGAAGAGTTGTTTATTCAAATTGGCTTTGAAAGAAATCCGTAAAGGGTCACCTGGGTTAGCTAGTAAAGTTATCTAAAAAATTTCTATAACACACACTAAATAGGTGATGCTTTTGCCTTTCAGTTATCAACCACCATGCTCAAGCAGCTCAAAGTAGATTTTGGAGCAGAAATCTTCAAGTACTGGCAAAAAAGAGCGAGAGCTTTTTGGGAGATGAAGTTTGCTGATTTTTGCCAGTGTTCTTCAGATTGATAAAACACACAGAGAAGACAAGGCTACTCGGAGAACAGAGGATTCCAGAAAAGTTCTTGATCTTAATGCAGAAAAGAAGATCCCATTAGTCCAAAGCAGCCAATTCACTTCATGCTATCATCCGATCTACTTTTTGATTAAATATAATACAATAAAATAGAGTTAAGAATTCCACAAGGCACTGCACACACCATATAAACAGGTCTGCCTCGTTCTAGCCCCAGCCTCGGTCTGCTGAAGATTATCACAGCAGAAATCAGGCTCTGTGGCTTTCACAGATTATCTCTTTCTGAGGCTGAAACATATAAAGAGCCACATGACACCCAATGATGTCATCTCTAAAGCAGGTCACAGTTGCTGCTATATGTAGATAAAGTCCTTCTACTGAAGTATTTAGCATAGTGATTTTCTTGAAAATCTACTTACATTAGATAGCATGGTCTTCTATGAAAATACTTAACCCTATCAATACAGTGCCATGAAGAGAAAATAAATTTGCTGCTCATATGTGAGATGAGTCTCCCTTTAAGCTAAGATCAGCTTCTAGTGCTGCTTTAAAAAATGAATAACTGCAACTAATTTGTGGTGAATATAGTGAAGAAGGGCTTTTCCCTGGAGAAGCTGCTGTGGGAACTAGAGGGTCTCTAAGGATACAGAATCTACTTCTAAAACACCTCTCAGAATATTTAGCATGTCCAAAAATTATTTTTAATTCAATCCATAAAGATTGCAAAATAAAAATTAAGGCAACCGTCTTCAACTTCTAACAACAGTTTATGTAATAAAATTTAAAAGCTACATAAACAGAAAAACATCTTACTATCTCTGAAATGATTGGAGTATATTTTCAAGTGTTGATTAAAGAAAAACTTTCTTTAACTCACTATTTTTAGATGTTTTTCAGCTCTGAATAAAGTAAAAATAGAAAATTAGCTCTATTGTTACTAATCTGTACACCTAACTGGTAATTGATAGTACACATATTCTTTTAAAGAATGTTTAAATGAGCAAAGTCCATGACCATTCTTTGCAACACATTTTTCTCTTTCTATTTAGTCACATGCCATAATTTACGATTTTCAGTCATAATTGTCATTTCTGCCAGTTAATAAATTATCTAATCCCCTTTCATGCCAACTAAATAATTCTTATAGCCCAAGTGAAGAATAACTTGAAATTAATCTAATCAGTGCTTATTAAATGTATTCCTCCCTTAAGGCCAAATAGATCAAACAAAAGCAGCTTTCCTTGAAGAGCATAGTATTCTGTCATATTTTTGAGAAAGAACCATAAATCTGAGGAGAAAACAATTTTCCACACAACCAGTGCCACTGAACAAATTCTATTAAAGCAATGGTGATTGTTCTGGCATCTCATCAGGAAAATATTGCCTCACCAGCTTCTCACAGCATATCTATACAATGCTAAAATATCCAAATAAAAATTGAGAAAAAAAATGGATCACCTAAATGTTCTGATCCACTTAGGTTTCCTAAATAAATTAGATAATTTTGTTCAATTTCTACAGCTTAGTGTTTTCTACACTTTAATAACGATGAAGATTATCTGGGGCATTTTTAAAAATTAAAAGTCCCTGTAATCCCAGCACTTTGGAAGGTCAAGGCAGGTGGATCACAAGGTCAGGAGTTCAAGACCAGCCTGGCCAAGATGGTGAAACCCCATCTCTACTAAAAATACAAAAATTGGCCAGGCGTGATGGTGGGTGCCTGTAATCCCAGCTTCTCAGGAGGCTGAGGCAGAAGAATCGCTTGAACCCGGGAGGCAGAGGTTGCAGTGAGCTGAGATCACACCATCAGCCTGGGCAACAGAGTGAGACTTCGTCTCAAAAAAAAAAAAAAAAAAAAAAAAAAATTAACAGTCCCAGACTGCTTCTCAGATATTCTGACATGATAGATCTGTTGTGGTTCTGGAATCTGCATTTAAAAAAAAAAAAAGTTCCAAAGTAATTATTATTTGGAAAACACTAATTAATATATATCAAACTGAATAAAAAGTACTTGTGATTCTTAAAATTATTTTTAAAAAAAAGCCCAATTTTTGCTCCCCGAAGTATCCAGTGTTGGGCACCCCCTTCTCATTTTCTCAGGTTTCAATAAGAAAGCATTTTTCTAAAGACTCCCAGCCTCTGATTTCCATCCTGTTCTCCTCTCTACAAAGGTGGAAGGAGTTACACTGATTGGAGGATTAGGCAAAGGAACTGGGCTTCTACAGCTCAGGATCGCCCTCCCTCCGTCTCTGTGTGGGATCCAGCTCTCTGCAAAGGATTCACTCTGGCTTGCCCTGTAGGCGAGACTGGTAAGTTTCTCTCATTCCAAAGTTCAACAGTAAGAGGTCAAATGTTGCCACAGTCAGAGTCACACCCTCAAATCCAGCTTTGACAGGAATAAAGTTGAGATTTTGATCTCCCTCTGCCTAAATCTCTTATTTCTGAAAATAAGTTTCTAAATCAAGAAGGGACATTGAGTTATTTATTGACTTTCTAAAACTCCATCTTCTAGTACTATTGTTTTGTTGACTAGATTTGTTTTTTATATAAACCCTATGAGCCAGTTAATGCAACAAGTTTTATCTGTGAACTAACTTAATAAAATTTTCATTTGCATAATACAGCTGTATAGATACAGACCTACAAAAAGGACATGTTGTGTGTAAAACTTTCATTGGAAGTTTTATGAAATGCATTGTTCAACTCATTAATTGAATTATTGAGCCACTTAGAGGAAAATTCGAGCTATTGGAATTTTTCTTTAACACCTAGTAACTCTAGGATAATGTTTCCCAAAATGTGTTCCATGGATCCATTAAGTCCAGTAAGATGTGACTCATTTCAGGTTACATGCTCAAAGAAGCATAGAAAATGTGAAAACAATACAGCCTTCCTACAGAATCAAAATGTGTATAAACTTCTCAAAGAAGTTGTAAAGTAAATATAAGTCTCAAAGAAGTCGTAAAGTAAATAAATTGACTCATTTTACCTCTCTTCCAATTAATATTTACCAATGTCCTATAAAAATAATATTTCAGGTGCCACATTCAGAGAAATTCTGCTCTAGAAGATGTTTCAGCAGTAAGATTTTTGTTAATAATAGCACCTAAACCTTCTATATAATTAATCAATTAATAGTTATTATTGCCTGAAGTTATCAACAGCTCTGTTACAAGAATTGTCAACCATGACTGAGGAATTTATAAATTCCGCAAGGGCAGAGGTTGTGTTTCTTTTGGTGATCATTGTATCCCTGGCAAAGGTATTACTTGGCAAAGGTCTGGCACACAGTAGACATTCAAATAGTTGTGGAATGAGTGAATGAATGTAGACCTAATCCACGGATGTGAATAATTATCCCCCACCCACAAAGATGTCTTATTTATAAAAAGACCCTTAGGCTAATGAGCTTTCCAGAAGAAATGAAACACAATGGTATATCACACTCCAGTTTCACCACATCTAATTTCTCCTTGGACCCTAAACCATCTTTTATACCCATTCAATGAGTGGAATGTTGGTTTGTTGTTAATATTTTATATATTAGGTGCATATATTTATGGGGTACATGAGATGTTTTGATACAGGTATGCGATGTAAAATAATCACATTATTATCCATTAAGTAATCATGGAGAATGGGGTATCCATCCAAGCATTTATCCTTGTGTTACAAACAATTCAATTATACTTATAGTTATTTTAAAATGTACAATTAAGCTATTACTGACTATAGTCACCCTGTTGTGCTATCAAAGAGTATGTCTTATTCATTCATTCATTTTTTTTTTGTACCCATTACATTAACCATTCCCAGTTGCCCCACTCCAGGCTCCCACTCCCTTTCCCAGGCTCTAGGAACCATCCTTCTGTTCTCTCTTCCAATTAGTTCAATTGTTTTGGATTTTTAGATTTCATAAATATGTGAGAACATGCAATGCTTGTCTTTCTGTGCTTTGGAATGTTTATTTGTAATAATAAAACTGGATTTATTATGTAGGTGCACTCTGTGTCTCAATTAGAGATCTAACAATTTATCTCACCTAAGCTGTAGAATAAAGACAGAGTTTATGTGAGGACAAATGCCAAGAGCAGACTTAAGATAAACTACAAAGAAAACAAGTTATTTCTCAACTATCTTTATCAAAGGTGACATACTTGATGTCTAGGTTTTTGCATTTATACTCATAGGTCATTAAGTGTGGAGACTGCTAAGGAAGATTTATTATATTACTATGGATGAATGAATCAGTGATCAATTCACTGTCAATTTTGCATATCATTCTGAACTCATGCAATGTTTAATATTAGCAGTCCTTCTGAAAAAATTTTAAATCCCCAAACCAAAACAACATGTTTGTTTTTAAACCTATCAAGAAAAATTACCCTCAAATCATAATGTTAAAAAATAATTTGGGAAAAGGAGTCTATATTATCAGTCAATATTTAGAGACATAAAAGGGAGTGGATGTTTGTGGTATAAATATACTATTTTATATAAAAATATATTTATGCATACTGTCATATATGTTTATATATTATATAATTTATAAAACTTTGGAAAATGAAATACTCTCTCAGGCTCTGGTTTGAAAAAAGAGAAATGTATCTACTTCTAATACTAAGAAGACTTCTCTTTTTATATATGGTTAATATATTCTTAGAACCAAAATTTGGAACAAATAGACAAAGAATTTGTGCTATTTAGGGGTCTGAAAGGAAGGATGAAAGATAATGTTTGGATACTAAAACATTAGAATTCATGGGACCTAAATTTATAACAGCTGAGCTTAATACTGTAACCTGTCCCTGACCTGGAAAATCTAGGTTATTAAACTGTTAAGTAGCACAAAGCTTATATTCTCTATAGTTTTGTGTTGTTGTTCTTGTTGTTTTTGTTGTTGTTTTTGAGACAGAGTCTTGCTCTGTCACCCAGGCTGGAGTGCAGTGGCACGATCTCGGCTCACTGCAGCCTCTGCCTCCCAGGTTCCAGCGATTCTCCTGCCTCAGCCTCCTGGGTAGCTGGGATTACAGGCACACGCCATCACACCCTGCTAATTTTTGTATTTTTAGTAAAGACGGGGTTTCACTACGTTGGTCAGGCTGGTCTCGACCTCCTGACCTCAGGTGATCTGCCCACCTCCGCCTCCCAAAGTGCTGGGATTACAGGCATGAGCCACCGTGCCTGGCCTATATTCTCTAGTTTTAAATCTCTCAAAATTGTATTAGAAGGGGTCCCAGAAATCCTCTTTTAGGGCTGAGTTTTCCCCCAACCAAGTGTGACTTTGTAACAGGACGTTCTCCCTAATTAGTCACCAGAGTTTTCTCGATGTATTTAAAGCTTGGAGGTTGTAAATCTAAAAAGGGCAGTAAAGCTTGAGGGTAATGAAGCAGTCTGAATGTTAGTGAATATGCTGTGTTCAACAGCAAGGGTAAGACTGACTTTTAGAAGTATATTTGGAAAGGTTTGGTGGGTCATCTGTTGAATATCCAGACACTCTTGCTAAAAGCCGGGACACTTAAGCAGTGCTGTTAACCTGTGCATCCCACAGCCTTCACTCTAGAACACTTGAGGTAACAGAGACTATAATTCCTCTTGACCAGGAGTGAGGCAAGGTCTGCTGGTAGAAGTTGGGCAGCTGCAGGAATGGCACGTAATTCTGCTTTCCCCAGTGTCCTAAGAATCTGCCTGTTCCTTATTCATCGGGTCTTGGAAGGAAGGAGAGCGGTCTGTGCTTGCTTTTACTCTGAGTGTGGGGGTGGTCTCTTAGAGGAGGTCTACTCATTTAGATGCAAAAAGACCCAGTTCATTTTCAGAACTGGAAAATCAATCTTTAGTAAGAGCAGCACTAAAATAAATGCTTAATTTATTACCTTTGTAATGTACAGTTCCCATATATATATTCATATTCATTCTGGGACATGAGTTGATTCTCATGGATTCACTTGGGGAATCACAAACAAGTACTGTGCCCCTCAATCAGTGTCAAGTTAAAAATTCCATCTCTGCTCTCCACAATTTTTCCAAAGCATTTTGAATAAACTCACTGAATGTTTTCAAGAGCAGACTCAAAATCAACTAACAATTAGTGAGAGCCTTCAGAGTCCCAGGTTCTGTGCTGTAGTTTACATGGGTAGTGCCGTTTAACCTTCACAGCAATCCCAATCCATTTCTGAGGTGGGTATTATTTCCAGTTGTAGATGAAGAATGTCCTCTCAAATGATATATCTTGGACACATAGAAATAGTGGCAGAGCTGCTATTTTAAGTCACAACCTCTTACCCAGGCAGCGCCTCATTCCATGAGCCACAGTGCCCCCTATAGGCCAGATCATAATAATATCGGAACCAATGGGAGAGAGTAGGCGTGACCACAAAGCAAGGCCCACGCAGGAGGAAACACTTCTAAGCCAAAAGAGATTGAGAATGTCTCTAAATAATCCCAAAGATTTTTCTGGACTTATTTGTAAGGGCATGCTAATAATTTCTGAAAAGGTTATCAATCTCGGAGTTTAGAAAATACCATACTATAGTTTCTTTCCATGATAATCCTATTAGACAAGCTACAGCTCTCTGGGAGCTGGAAACGAAAAGCAGTAAATATTTTATGATATGAAATTGATTAATAAAAAATACACAAGGAATTTCCTACTGTTGTCATTTGTGCAATAACTAATATTTTTTAAGGAGAAAAGATTACTCTTTTTAAAAATCATTTTGATATCCACAAGCTCCATCCCCTAACAGTTGCTATTCAAAATTCCTATTTCTAAAACAAATTTTTCTGTTACCACATGATACATTGTGGTATAAGGGCACTTAATATGCAAATTGCTAACATAACTTAATATTATCTTCCCTCTTGTTGCTCTTTAATTTGGCATTGAACAGCTGAGGTTTGAGATTTTAATCAAGGAGCATTGAATGAAGCAATTTATAAAATCAATGAGGATTTTGAAAATATTGTTTCATTCACTGTTTATGACTACCAAATTGTAAAACAGTCTTAGAAATGCATGAACTGATTGCTACCCCTACAGCTTGACCGTGTCTAAATGCAGCCTTCTTTTAAAATAATATAGTGGAAGAATAAAACATGGAGCTCCAGCCCAATGGGTGGCCCAAGAAAAGGTATTTATCTCTTTAAGTCTCATTTTCATCATCTGTAAAATGGAGATAATAATAGTGCCTTTCTTTGTATGATCATTGAGAGGATTAAACAAGATAATAGCAGAGTGCCTGGCACATAACAAGTGCTCAGTTCTTATTAAGATAATGAATTTGAGCACTCATACCTAAACATTACTGTCGTTATATATTTTAAGGCAGAAATGTTCTAAGAACTATATTAAACACTATGCTTAGCCAGAACAATCAGAGCAGAAGCATGCAGAAGCATCATTCTCAGCTGCACACAGGAACTCAACCAGATTAGTGAGCTGATTTCCCATGTAGTACATGTCTGAGTAAGACAGTTGAGATAGGCAATAATTGCAGTTTATTATCGGCTCACTGCAACCTCTGCACTGTAACCTCATGCAGTATATTACAGCTGGCAATGTCCAGAAGTTAGGTAAGGGCATGTTGGCCTCCATTAAGGTTGTGCTAGAGTTTAGTAGCAGGAAGGCAGGGACTTGGGACAATACAGCAGTTGATCAGATTTAAGAAGATAGAAAATTGTCTAGGCAGCAACAGCAATAGATTAAACCCAGCGAAAGAGAACTGAGGTTCAACAACCTGGAAAAGATCAAGCAAGAGGCAGGGCCTAAAGAACTCCCCAGGGACACAGCTCACTGACAACATTTGACTTGGACTGAGGCTTTTAACACAGAAGTTCCAAATGGACTCATGGATGTTAGAGGAAGCTCATTTCTTGATGACAGGCTTAGTCAGTGTAGGCCAGGGGTCATCCTATTCCCTCCATAAACTTGAGGTCAATTCACTGGAGGGTGAGAAAACCAAGTCTTCCTATCTGGGGCTCCCTGAGAGTGTGTATGAACCCAGTGGGTCTGGCAGGCTGGTCAAGGTAGAGCAGAATCACCTTCCTTCCACCAGGCAACTTGTCCGCGGGTGACTGCAACCCCCAAGAGAGCTAAGGATGAATCTTCCCAAAAGGGGCCCTAGCAAACTGATGATCATGGCAGATAAAAAAAAGCTTAGCTCACTAAACTCCAAACAACTACACATAAAGTTTTCTTTTAAATTATGACTTGGATATTTTACCTAAGTGACAAACTAGAGACTTGGAAACATCCCAACATCTTATATTTTCATATTTTATTTTTTACATTTAGTGTCACATCACTGTCATTATCAATATTTAAGTCATTTGTTATAATCAATAACTTCTATTTGTATTCTGGGCAGGGCCTGCTTGCTTTCTGACAGCTAATTCTTTTTGAAAATCTGTTCTAACTTTTTTTTTTCTTTTTTTGAGAAGGAGAGTTTCCCTCTGTCACCCAGGCTGGAGTGCAGTGGCATGATCTCGGCTCACTGCAACCTCTGCCTCCTGGGTTCAAGCCATTCATTCTCCTGCCTCAGTCTTCCAAGTAAGTGGGATTACAGGTGTGTGCCAGCACACCCAGCTGATTTTTGTATTTTTAGTAGAGACAGGGTTTCGCTATGTTAGACAGGCTGGTCTCAAACTCCTGACCTCAAGTGATCTTCCCACCTTGGCCTCCCAAAGTGCTAGGATTACAGGCATTGATTCTCACTTTTTATAGGCAGTCATGGGTAAGCCAGACTGCCATTCACTGAATATAGTCGTCCTTATCCCATGAGCACAGAGCTAAAGGATGATGATATGGTGGGGCTACAGGATGCACTCTCAAGTCCGTCTGATATACCTTATGGGAGACCAAATTGCTGGGAATATTTGAGGGAGGAAATATCTTCTACTAAAAACCAACAAGGAACCAGGAGGCTAAGCCAAATTAAATAAGGTAGAACTGTTAGTGAAGCTGTGCAGAGATATAAATGAACTTGATGACTCATGAACAGGGAAGAACATGCATTTATGCACAAAACACTTATGCTAGAATCGAAGCAGTACAGCAGTACAAATATAAAACAAACATATATTCTCATAGGAGTCCAGTAAAACCAAAAGGTTAAACACCCTAAAGCAACACTAAAACTTTTAGATATCACTGGATTCAGCAGCAATTGAGAATTATCTTGAATTAGGCTGTGAGAAGGTACAAAAATAGTAAATCCAAACATTTAACTCACAAAGTGATTTCTAATATTGAGTTTCCATCATTCAAATAAAATCCTAAAGTCATCTAATTTGCACTTTCTATTGGCATTCACAGCAAAGACATCCTAAACACTCAATTCTCACTTTATTTTTTATTCACAAATCATGAGTTAGACACAAACGAGAAGCCCTGGCATTTTCCAGTGTGGTTCACGAGTGCCCTCTAGTGATAGTGAGGTCAGTTAGGATAAGCCATTCCCCCAAATAATTGTTTTAAAAAGTGAGGATTCACTAAATGTTCAATTTCTGCTGTCAATTAAAAATAGATCTTCTGCCACTTTTATTTGCATTGCTATAAACTCAACTTATTCTCTCTCTTCAAATCCATATCTAAGCAAAACCGTTTACTAAAGAATATGCAATGCAACCATCTGAAAACATTTCCAATACAGTAACTTTTACCTGATCCCACAAAGAATACATTGTTTTGAGTGTTGGGAAACCTTTTTACCACATAATAAACATGATAACCAATAGTAAAGGAAAATTTTTGGAAGTAATATACTTGTGTAATTACTTCATTTCTCTAACTTTTCAGCATTTCAGTGACTGGTTACAAATGATCACAATGCTTAAATCCACAAAACCCTGGTTCATAAATCCCTCATCACTGATTTCTTCCCACTTTTGGAGTTTTTTAAAAATAAATACTTCCAGCAGTTTCCCTTATTCCTTAACTCTCTATCTCAGATTTCTTAAACTGGTGGCCTGTAGGTCAATTGTGGTGGGTAGGCAGGGTTGCTTTACCTTTTAAATTTTATTACTGGATGCTAACACTTAAAAAATACAGATTTCTGACATCTCCTAAAGAAAGAAAATCACATTTGGCCATGCTTGCCTGTATTGCCACAGGTTGACACATTCTCAGGAGCCAAGTGCGCTGCCCTTCGGGTGAGGCCTATGTTCTCCATGTAGCCAGGGGCTCAGGTCAGCCACCTCAGTTATGAGGGTGACTTACCTGGTCCCTGGAGGCATTTGAATTGCAACCCCTGAGTGTGTGACCACTTTCGATTCTTCCTGTAAAAGTTCTCTTTCTACTCCTTATAACCAATCTTATCTTCTATCATATTAGCACCACACAATAAAAGAAACACACAGCACATACCAAAAGAAATATGCTATTATAAAGAAAAGGAAAAAAGACACCTCCGTAATAGAGAAAAGAGAACACATAAATGCAATCTATTTTCTCCAGACTTGATAAAGTTCACTTTGTGCTTATGAATTGTGTCTTCATTTTGAGGTGACAAAACTCTCACCATGGGTTCCTGTGTAGCAAATAAGCAACATAGATCCTCACTGTCACAAACCACCTGCTCACATCCCAAGATTTCTCTTAGAACCAAAGTCTAGGCTTTCAGCTGAATGTCAAGTCAGGACATAGAAAAAGAAACATGACACTCACGGGTGTGCTGCTGTCAGAGAAGGTGTTCATGCTGACAGAGCTGCTCAGCTTCTCTGAGGAGAGGGAGGGTGGGGATGGGCTCCTCTTCTCCAGAGGCTCCTGCCGCTGCAGGTACTCTCGCCATGCTCGCTGAATGCTGAAACAAAACAAAACAAAACAAAACAAAACAAAACAAAACAGCACACACATGATTACTGCTGGATCATAGCCCACAGACTCAGAAATTCACTGAAGACTCCTCAGAAAGGAGTCTGAAGGAATTGGCTTTGGTGACAAGGGAACTAGAACACACAGAATGTGATGTAGTTAACCAGGAGACCTGAACTTTAACTTCAATTCGGCCACTGAGACTGTCTCCTTGCCTTACTGGTTTGACTTTCACAGACTTGACTGCCCTCAACTGGCCTAAAAGAGTCAACTTAATAATAAAATTCATTGGTCAAAACAAACTAGTTTGCACAAGTCAATGTACTTTGATTTATGGGACACAAAACTCTTTCAATTTTTCATCTTATATTTTAAATGAGAATAATAAATAGGCTGACTACTACTTCTGCATTCACTCAGTGTGTGATTTCTGAGGGGCCATTCTGTGCCACGGTCAGCCGTAGACTCTGAACAGGGACTCTGCCATGCACAGCTCCAGAGCTGTCCTTTGCATGACCGCAAGGTGAAGGGTGTCAGTGATGTGCCACACAGTCTGCATGGCCAAATGCAGTGACCCTGATGTGGGGCACAAGGCAGGCAAGAGTACCGCACCATGGGTTTTATATACTGTGGAAGGGAATAGGAAAAGGACAAAGATTATAAAGAAAGAAATGGACAAAGATTATTCAAGTGTTATGTACTACCCAGAGAATTAATGTAATGTGATCAGGCAGCTATTTCAGGTTTCACCTAAGGAAGTTATTTTCTGTGATTAGTATCAGAAGAAATAAATTATCTTCTGCTTAGGATAATAGAAACCTCTTCTTAGTATAAGCTAACGGACTCCCCCATGGACAGACTGTGTATTAGTCTGCTTTCATGTTGCTATGAAGAAATACCTGAGACTCGGTAATTTATAAAGAAAAGAGGTTTAATTGACTCACAGTTCTGCATGGCTGGGGAGGCCTCAGGAAACTCACAATCATGGTAGAAGGCACCTCTTCACAGAGTGGCAGGAGAGAGAATGAGTGCTGAGTAAAGGGGGAAGCCCTTTGTAAAACCACCAGACCTCCTGAGAACTCACTATCAACAGAACAGCATGGAGGAAATTACCCCCATGATTCAATTATCTACATCTGGTCACACCCTTGACATGTGGGGATCATTACAATTCAAGGTGAGATTTGGGTAGGGACACAGAGCCAAACCATATCAGACTGGCTTCTGATCTTTGAGATTAACATCTAGGTTTTCATAGGGGGTCACTGAACACAATCTAACCTCTTCTGGGAGTCAGCAGTACATGCAGACCAGTTGTTAGGATTCAGCCTTTTAAAGTAATTTAAGATAGCTGTATTAATTCCATCACTATCTTTTCTAAACTCCTGGAAGCATCTGATCTTCTGTAATTCTTCCATGCACAACCTAAGTCGTTAAAGTTGTTTCTGAATAAACAAACTGATTTATTTTCATTTGACTGGAATAGTTCAAAGATCATCATCAATTCTCAATAGTCACAGGATATAAATAACACAAAAATGCTACCACATTATCGAATCTGTATGTTTTCCCTAATTTATTAAAGGTCTGAGAATTATAATGCTCAAGGAAAAGTCCAGAAACTGTAGTGAAAACAATACTTTTGGATCAGTGGCCAATTCCCTGAAGCTAGGAAACTTAAGCTTTAGGGGTTCTTCCTTAAAGGCCAGCAGCCTATTCCAAGACCCTGATGAAGGGCTCTTCATGATTTGTATAGAATTGTAAAAATACAATATTTTTAGAGTTTTGTTTGTTTGTTTGTTTTTTGGTTTTGTTTTTTTTTTTTTTTTTCAGGGACCCTTCAGAGTATACATACTTCAAGCCCCACTAAAGCAGAATCTGGCCCAAATTTGAATTATATTTGGTCACTGTTTTATTATGAAATCTTGCTCAAAGTGCATTTTTATTTCTGTTTTTCTTTGGCTTAAAGATTTTAAGCAGAATGGAAAAGGGAGTCCTGTAAGATTGCCTGCCTGAGTTTAGTGGTCTTATTGCTTCTTCAGGACCCATTATATCAGGGAAGAGTGAACTTAAGGAAGCTGTCAGTGATTTTCAGATCCTCTGAGTTGCCTGGGGTATCCCAGAGCCCAGCTAACAAGTTCTGCTGCTTGCAGGTGCCTCAAGTCTCTAAACCTGCCCATCAAAAGCTCAAAATGTGTAACATTTTAAAGGCAGTTTAAACATTAGAAAATGTTGACAACCCATAGACCACCCACAACTTTCTAGGACTTTGCGGTATTCTACACGGTCTTTTTTATTCCCCCCTTTAAATCGTCTTCATTACTCAGAAAATATAAAAACAAAATATAGTGACCATTTGAGATATTACATTTTAGCTTGTTGAACACCAGAGGGCGGTGTGACACCTATAAAGAACCAAATAACATTGGGCAAAGTTGAGATGAGCTGTTTGCAAAGGAGTTTGCACTTAAAACATCCTCTTCTCCCTCTTGGTTTTATGGAATTTGGAAATTAACGTACCAGTTCTCCTTAAGTCAGATATTAAGGAGACAATATTATTTTATTCCTAATTAATGGATGTCCTTTTTTTAATTTATAAGGTGACAATATTAAGTACTTTTAAAATATGTATTTAAAACATCTATACACCCACTGACTTTCTTAATACAGCAGCTATTTTATTTTGTAACATTTACTTTATAGTCATCAACATATGTAAAAACAATGTATTACATGATCTTATTATTTTTAAAACATGCTATAACATGATATATATATTTCTCGTTACTACTTGTCCTTCATAATTACAGTTTTAAGGACTAGATAAGCTGGACGAGTCTTTAAATTAGCATTTGTGGTTAAAAAATGACAGGGCCCTCATGTCACACCAGGCTATTACCCAAAATTGCTACACTGTTTTTTAACGATGGAGCTATGCTATGTTACTCTCTGTATCATAGAAAAGTGTTTACGTCACATGTTATTTACTCCCCTTGGCCATTCCTACAACATGACCTTCAAAGATTAAATTGTTCCAATATTAAGCTGTCTTAATACCATCTCCAGATGCTATTTTACTGTAAGAGGGAACTAAAATAAAATGTAGAAGCACCTCATCTCTCAATCATAATGAATCACTTTCAGACTTCTTCTCCTAGATGTACCATAATTGCTGCTCACAAGTCTCCTTTGTGGCTACAGAGTAAATTATACACTACCTTGACATATTTATTTCTGAAACTAGACAATGCTATTCATATAATTCTTTAAAGACTTGTTGAAGTAAGAAAGCACATGTTGTGTGTTCCTATATTTTGAATTATAGATAAAGTATAAGGGTTTACATCTAAACAGATGACAAATACATTTTCAATAATTTTTTTTGCTAGGTCAATTCCTATCTATCTTTTCTCATAGCAGGGGTGGCACAATCTGCCTGCCTCTGCCCTTTTTCTGTATATCCCTGTTTGTTTTACAGTGCAGTTGGCTCTCTCATGCACTCACAGCCATTTGGGGGACTCACATTCTGTGCAGTCCTGGTTGCCAAGGGATGTGTTTATCTAGAAGAGGAGAGGAGAGGAGAGGAGAGGAGAGGAGAGGGCTCTCAGAGAGCTAGGGTGCTTAGAGAAAGCTTGAGGGACTCCTAGGATTTTAATTAGTCCTAAAGCATGGATAGGATTGAGATTGATGGGGAGGAAGAAGATCTTTGGGCAAAGGCACAGAAGTGAAGACACCAGGCAGGAAGCAGGAGGATCCCAGAGAAGAGCAGTAAGTCTGAGGCTACAAAGTTGGGAAGAGGATCTCAGAAGCCACCTGAGGTCAGGCTGGGGGCAGACTGGGCAGTTGGGTGTAGACTGGGCAGTGTGGGCAACTCTGCTTTGGTGCAGTTGATAATTGACAGATGTTTCAACTTTTCAAGAACAGCCAGAAATGTTGATTTTTTTAACGAGAAAGTACTATTTCTTATATGTTACCAAACAATTATAAAAAATTCAAAATACATTATAACTCAAGTAGGCTGAATTTAGGGATGGACGAAAGAGGACACAATGAGAGAGGATACACTGAATCTGAGTATCTTGGAAACAATAGCTGATATACATAGAGCTCTTGTTTGTGTGCATTCTCCCATTCAATCCTTACCACAAGTGAGCTGTGAGGGAGGCACCATGATTATCACATGGGTAGATTTTGTGTGCCCAATATTAATTTCTCCTTTTCATTAGTTTTGCGGATCCACCAACTCTCTACTAGTGAGCTTTGGATGAAACAGATTCTACCCTATCACTGTAGACAGTGGCCCATTCCCCTGGGCTGACCAGCCAGAGGGCAGTGGTTGGTTCATTTTGGAGATGCACACATGGTTCAAGCCAGGTCTATTAAAGGCTGCTCTGGGGATTGTACTGAGACTACTGAGAAAAAAGCCCTCTTTTTCATCTAAAGTTTCAGCAAGCAGAGCTGTAACTACCTGCAAGCCTAGAGCTGGCAGTGGCCACTCTGTTGCAATGTTGGGAGAGCCCACATGAGAATGAATCATGGGAAGAGCAGAGTTTACAGAAGAGGAAAGACAGATGCCTGATGACCTTGCCCAGCCACCTGGGTTTCACTGTGCTTAAAGCACGTTAGACCATGGGTGTTTCTGTTATGTGATTCAATATAATCTTGTTTACATCTATAAATTAGTTTGAGTTGAGTTTCTGATACTGACAACCAAAGAGTCCTGGCCAGTCTCAGGGAACAAGATGGGAACTGATCATCATTCCCAACACTTGGAGCAGATGCCTGGCCCCCATTACATGTGCTCCCTCCTTACAGGTCAGCAAAAGGCAGAAATAGAGAAGCAGGGTGGGTTTGGCTTGTCATATACTGACTGTGAGTGGAGAAGGAGAACTCCTACTTGTTTCAGTCTGTTTGCTGATTTTTCTATGTGCAGCTAGCTAAAAGCTATCCTAACAGATACATCATATTTTCATCATTTGTTATCTATCCCAACCCTGTATCCTGATGCAAACTTGCTCAAATGTCAATACGGGGCCACTGCATGCAATAGGCAGGTTTCCCACAGAAACTGCCCTCTCTCTCCAGCCTGCTTCCCCTCCACTCCAGCATCTGCCCGGTTTGTAGCTCTCGACTTCACTGCCACACTGATGGATGATGCTTCCTATGCACCAGGGCCTATGCCGTCTTGGCTCTTTCCACAGGTCTCTTCTCAAATACCCATGACTCTGCAGACTGTCAAGAATGCCAATGTTCTCACACATGAGAATTGGGGCAATTTGGGTCCTGGATCTATAACACTCTTTTCTTTATGAGGACTGAGGAGGTTATAATGCACTCAGGGTTACTGAGTCTAAGAAAGAGAATAGTGGTCCTGCAATGCTATTAAACACCCAAAAAGAAGAGTATCAGATTAGGCCAATCCAATTGCCTCTTTTCAAACAAGTCCTCTTCCCCCACTAGAATGTACAATCCTTGAGGGCAGTGACCACTCCACAGTTCTGGGACATATATTACAGGTGATTAACAAATGTAATTCTTCTAACATTGCATCCCAGAAATAGCTCAAAAAAGAAAAAGTTTCATCTCATGAGAAAGCGTGCTTAGAGTCATAGAGGTTCTTGCCTAGTTTACCTCTCATGAGCTGTAGCTTTAGACAAAATACTAAACATGCTGGCCTCACTCTTGCTTATCCATAAAATAGGAGTAAGAATAACATCTTTGTAACCCCTGCAAGAAGTCAAAGATAATGTATGTAAGTTACTTAGCCCAAACTTGACAAATAGAACTCCTAGATAAACTATTATAATTACTTAAGGAAAGGACATATCAAACACTTTCAAATACTTTGAAGTCACCATTGCAAGTCATCTAAGGATCCCTCCTGGCAATGTTTTATTAGCCCAAGTGGAAATAAAAATATGTTTGAAAAAAGTATGTTTGCATGGAAAAAATACACTAGACTAAATGTCTAGTCTTGAATTTTCTCATTGAAAGCTGACTACAATTTAATAAGATACGTTAGCATTCTCATTTTACAGAGAAGTGCAGCTGAGGCCCAGAGAGGCCATTGGTGTTCCCAAGGTCACACAGCAGGTAAAAAGCAGAGCTGGGATTTGAACCTAAGTTACTCAAATTCCAAAGTCTGTGCTCTCAACCACTCTTCTCTCATATCTTCTTTTAATTAAATTTTTGACTAAAGTAGATATGTATTACTCTCAAATGCAATTTAATAAGGGTTTACTAAACATCTTTAAAGTTCTTTAGGAAATGCTCTCTCTCTCTCTCTCTCTGTGTGTGTGTGTGTGTGTGTGTGTGTGTGTGTACCCCTTCTCTCCTTTATAAAACCTAAATGTTGTTTCATTGCAAAATCAAATATAATAATAAAAATTAAGAGAACAATTGAGCATATTTATTGAGCTGACTTTCAAAAAAGCAATTTGTATTCAATACATCTCTATGTTTTTCCATCACAAAGTAAATATATTGTTAAAATGTAAGGAAGGGGATTGGGGGATTACACAGAGCTAATGAACAACTTTTACACAAGGGTTTGTATTGGGAAGATCTGTTTTAGATCTTGCTACAACATGTAAAGAGTGACTTACAAGATGGAGGGCAGCAGCTTGCTGGGGCTTGGGGAGCCCACCTCTTCCTGTGCTGTGAGTGCGTCTCACTAAGCCTGCATTCCTTTGCTGTGCACCTTCATCCCCCAAAGCTTGTTCCAGCCTTAAGGCTCTTGGGAACACATTCATCTTTAGCCTTAGAGTTGCTCAGAGAGCCTTCCTTTTGGTGTTTTCACTATTACTTTTACTTTCACAAATTTTCTGACTTGAGAGGCTTGCCTTTGTTTGATCTTCGGAGAACTTGCCTTTTACCTCCCCCAAATGCCTTTTCATTAATAGCCATGTGATCTTGATTGCTTTTGCCCTTTTGACGCACTCTTTTGATCCTCTGGTCTAATACTCAAAATTACCTCTTAACAGTTGCATTCATGAACCAGGTAATGGACCCTTTCTGACACTCCCTTCAACTTTGATACACACACCCTCCCCGACACTCACACATTTTTTCACTGAGCCACACTTTCTGACAGGCCTCTGCCTCCCGCCACTGATACTTTGCACTGCCACACGCAGGTTTACACTTTCTTATAAATTCTTTCCTTTTCACGATGTCCTGAGTATGAGGAACCATCCGAACCCTTTCCTGCTATTCTGACTCCCATCCTGGGATTCCCACAGGTAGACAGTGAAGGCAGCCTACACCTGAGAACAGGTCTCATCTTTCCTCTCTTTAACATTCAGAGATTGCCTTGCCACAGCACCTTCATCCCCCTCAGGGCTTGCAGGCACTAGTCTAGCCAGACACCCTGTATGGGAACTGTTTAATCTCTTCTCATCAGGGAGGGGAAAGGAGAGCCTTCAGGGGAGGGGATTTTATGATGGAGTGATCCTCACTTCCCTCTACCTCTGGGAGAAGACAGACTCTCAGTTGGTCCCCACCAAAAGAAGTCAAAAGGCCCTAAAAGAAAGCCTGTGATAATAGAGGGTAACTGTGGCACCTTGGACAAGGCCCCATTTTTTAGACCCAATGCTCTGCAGGACTAAAAAACTTCTCTTGGAAAGCAGGAATGAGAATATCCCAAGATTGTCCCTGTTGAAGATGCCACGGTCGGCAGAGGAAGGCACTGTTTGGTGCATCATGGGGCAAAGCCCCCACAGAGCAAGAGGCACAAACCCAGTGAGGATGAGCAGCCTATACCATTGGGGGGGGCTTAGAGGAGACCCAATGACCCCTTCCCTCAGAGTCCCCAAACATAGGACAGTTGTTAAAGGGAACAACTGCTGAGAGTGAAAGTGTCTGCCATCTATTCACAGGAAACCCGGGGCAGTCTAGGTGTTTAGCACAGGTGGGTGGGAGAGATAACACTGATAAAGGAAGGCAGAAGGAGGGAGGAGAGAAGGGGAGATAAGTAAGAGGAGAGTGAAAGGAAGGAAGCAGAATACAGAGCTGTAGAAAGGTCTCCTGTAAGCAGAGGGGAGATTTTCAACCTGCCATGAGAGTTAAGAATTTAATAACCAGATTAGACAAAAGTCACTGAACTAGACTAAGCTCTCCAATGGGAGTCAAGTTCCATTATTTGGCAAGATTAAGTATTCTCTCCCTTCTTTCTCTCCAGTGAACAGACATGGGATTCAGAATTATTAGAAGAGATAAGAGCCATTCTGTTTGTACCTCATTGAGCTGAGACTCCTCCATCAAATCAACAAATATAAAATCTCAGGCTCTCTTAGCTGGCTGGAATCTGAAGCACAGAGATTTTGTCTTTGCCTAATCCTTCTCCTGGTACCTATCCCGCAGCCCCTACATATTGAAGATGATGAAAACTAAAAAAGACCCAGGAGTTTTTCTAACTTAATTTCAGCATTCACATTAAACACTCTAATTTTTCATACACCAACTTTTCTTTCACCAGCACATTTCATTTAAAAGAGCCTTATCTTAATGAGAAAATTCCTAATGATAAAGCAACCTATGTTGGCAAACTAAAGTCCTGTGTAGTGAGGCTGACACACTGCTTACACAAAATGATTCGATAGCCTGATTCATTATGTATTTAGTAAGTGTGTGACGCAGAACTTTCTAGCTGAGCACCCAACTGGTTCAGAAGTCTTGTTTGGATTTTATCTTGAGGGGTAACCTTACATGCTCATGTAGAGGCAAGCTTTTTACTGATGACCAAGGTTAACATAGATTTACAGGGGTATGTATTAGTATTTGCTTTTATCCAGCAGGATATTACGTATTTGTGTCATTTCTGCTTTAGTTCCTAAGTCCAGCAACAACTTGTTGTTGTTCAAAGTTGTACACACCTCAAGGTGCCCTTTTTTAAGGTGATTTCTTTTCTAAAAGGTTCCTCCTTGCACTTTAAAAAAATGATCAGTGATTCTGGCCAAGCTCAGATATGTTAACATTCTTGTTTAAATTCTCATGCTTCTCGGAGTGTTAAACTGAGAGAGAGAGAGAGTTTGTGAGGGAGGGGGTGGGGAGAGAGATTAAATATACACTCACTGGCATTTCTCATATATGCTTCTGAAGGAAAATCAGAACAGGAAAAGATCTCATAAAACAGTCATAAATATTTTTGAAATTGCTTCCAATTATAATAGGCCCCTTCTCTACTTAAAAATGGTTTGAGAAGATTAATATTTTGCTCTATAATAAAGTCTTTCTCACTTTGGATATTGTTAGTTTCATTTTGTTAATATTGAAATGTTTTTAGCACTATTTTAAGGTAATAGTCATTTATAATAGGGGGAGTAGGCTTACATTTGGGTGTCTTAAGAGAGAATAAGAAGAAAAGGATAGGAAGTGAGAAAAAAGAAGAGAAGAAACATTTTCCCAAAATAATTGAACAGAAGCTGAAATAGATTTTTGAAAGGGTATGTGTTTGTGTGTGTGTGTTTAATAAATAAATGGCTTGAGGTAGAAATAACCAAATTATTCTAAGACAGAATTAACCAAGTTACTAAGATGAAAGGCAAAGGAAAATGCTAGTGGAAGTTAAAGGATTGTACTAGACCAGAAATGGAAAAACCAAGAGGTGGTAAAAGCAGTGGCAAGCAAATAATTCCCTGTACTACCCAGTAGATGGCGCTGTGCACCCAAAGTAGCTGTGTTCCGGCTTAGAAGAGGGAGGAAATAATGTGCAGCACATGAATGTAAAATAAAGATGCATAACTGTTGTACCCGAAAATTCTAGATTTATTCAGTAATTCATAAAACAAGAACTGTAGAACTAATTGCTTAATTTATACTTTGAAATAACTTACATTTTCACCTTTGATTCCAAGGGCTGTACATTGAGGGGATATTTTTCAATATTATTCTCCGTATCCATGGCCAGCTGGTGACTAGAAACAGAAATAATATCTCAATATCTCTCAATCCAGAAGCTTAACATTTATAGCAATAATACTGCTAATTTATACTTATTTGTAAAATAAGATATAATTTTGTTCATTTTAATTTATTAAAGTTCCTGTTGATGGACGATGGATAAGTAACCATATCATGAAAAAAAAATGTGACTTTGACTTTTTTTTCTGTTGTCCTTTTGCTGTTCTCAACTCAACATTCATAGCTATGGTATGAAAATCATTTCCTTTAAGAGAAAAGAAAAGGAGCACATTGGACAATTTCAGGGGGAGAAAAAACACAAGGAGAGGGTTATAAATTCCATGCTACTGGCCAACTAGTAAGATGTAGAGAAGACCTTACTCATCCCCAGCAGTACCACTGCCACTGGACCTTCCCTCCTTTCATTTTTAAGCTGTTTCAGGGCTTCCACTGGGAACAAAGCATGGATCTTTGACCTGTAGAAAGGCAGAGGATTATAGAGAAATGATCACTGCTTTCAGTGAGCTTACAGAACTCTTAGTGCTACAACAATCAAGAAGGGCTTCACGGAGAAGGCAGCTCTTGGGATGAATTTTGAAGAATGGATAGGAGGTAGGTAAGCTGAGAGTGAAAAGCAACATATGAGGAAGACTACAAAACAAATAGTAGAGGTGAAAACATTCAAAGGATAATTTTAGAAAATAAAGAGAAATTTGGTGGAAGTAGGTGAAAAAAATAGGAGAACAAAAGGAAATAAGCTTTGATAAGCAGAAAGCTAATAGTTACTGATCCCATAATGTGTATAAAACACTGTCATAGACATTTTATATTCATTATCTTATTTATCACAGTAACTTCCATTAACTAAGTATCACTTTCCCCACTGTAGAGCTGAAAAATCTGAAGCTTGCAGAGATTATGTTAAATTTACTGTACAGGAGGAACTACATTAAAACTCACATCTCAGTCCTCTGTCCACCAGAAGGCACTGGTTGGAGTATTTTAATATCAGGATTATTATACTTAATCCCACTGACTGAAGTTTTCATAGGTAATATATTCAACATCCCAATTCAATACTCATGCATGTGGTAAGGTAGGGGCACGTGTGTGTGTGTGTGTGTGTGTGTGTGTGTGTAACAAAAATTTCAAGAAACATTACTTCCCCAACTACATGTGATGTACTTTGATTTCTGATTTATATTTGAAACTTTTTTAAAAGGCCAGTGTGACCCACCAAATTTATTGAACAAACCATCAATAGATTATGATCTACAGTGTGAAAAACTTTACAAAATTTTTCACGCTGTAGATCACAATCTATTGCAGCAGGGAGCTCCATGCATTTGGAGCAGGGAAATATGATCAATGGAGGGTTTAAGGATGATTTGTGGTGGGAGTGAGCAAGGAGAGTGAAATAAAATAGTTAGAAAGCTATTCAAATAGTCCAGGTTATGAGGACTAAGATTGCACTGGTAGTAAAGAAAAGGAAAAAAAAAAAAAAAAAAAGAAAGAAAGAAAGAAAAAAATTGTGCCGGAGAGATCCCTTAGAATCACAAATGTATTTTTTTCTTTTTAGAAAGGAATGATCAAGCGGTAGGAAAAACACAGGAGAGCACATAAATTCCTACATGGCAAGTAGGTGGTGTCAGCACCCCAAGATAGTTTGGGGTTCCTCAGCCTGGTTGTTGAGGGGCAAGGAAGCACTCTTGTTTACTCTGTGCCATTGGTATTCAGGGTGCATTACTAATTCATTGTTAATCATTTATTCTACACATATATTTAATGTCTCCTGTGTGCCAGGAATGATGCAAAGCATGGAGGATAAAATGGTGAAAACACTAGACATGGTCCCTGTTCCTGTGGTACCACAATCTAGGAGAACATGAACATTACATAAGTATTTGCAAGTGTGACAGATATCATTAAAGGAGAAGCACACAGGAACCTAATCCTGGGTAGGTAGGCATAGAAAGTGATATGATCTGGCTGTGTCCCCAACCCAAATCTCACCTTGAATTATAATAATCCCCACATGTCAAGGATGAGACCAGGTGGAGATAATTGAATCATGGGGGCAGTTTCTCCCATGCTGTTCTCATGATAGTGAGTTCTCACAAGATATGACGGTTTTATAAGGGGCTTCCCCCGATTGCTGGGCACTCATTCTCTCTCCTGCTGCTCTGTGAAGAGGTGCCTTCTGCCAAGATTGCAAGTCTCCTGAGGCCTCCCCAGCCATGTGGAAATATGAGTTAATTAAATCTCTTTTCTTTATAAATTACCCAGTCTCAGGTATTTCTTCAAAGCAGTGTGAGAATGGACTAACACAGAGAGTCTTATTTTTATTATTGTATGGTCTTGTAGAAATAGCAGACTTATGACAAGGATACTTTAAGACTCTGTTACTTATTAATTACAAATTAAGCAATAAAGTTATACATTGTAGGGCCTGTAGATACGTAACAAACAAAGACAGAGCCAATGTTTTCATAAAGAAAATAAAACTTCCACAATATTAACACATTTGCTAATTTGAGGATATAATTTATATATCCTCACCAAACTATAAACTACCAATACCTGTTGGTTTAAATCTGATAGCTTTAGTTCATTCCATCAATAATTGTCTATGGGTAATAAAGTGATTATGCCTCAGTACAATGTGTGACTTGCAATCACACATCTTCTACCAGAAACCCAGGCTGATTTAATAATTACAAAAATATGGCAGTCAGCCTAAGGTCTTACTTAAGTTAATAAGTGATTTTCATAAACAATGGAGTCCTAAGTAGCATTCCAATTAATGGCCTTACCAATTGCTCTTCTCTGCTTATTGGCACATGCCAAGATTTGCTAAGCTCATGTGTGTGTGTGTGTGTGTGTGTGTACACAAATGCACTTGATTGGCTCTGCCAATGGTCTCAGATAGTATGGAGCTGCAGCTTCCCTCCCCTTCACACTAACTCTCTACCACAAAACCCTGTTGAGCATTCAGAATAAATGTAATGTTCCAAGGGGGAATAACCGATCAACTGTTCTGACACCACTATCACTTAACTTATGGTCATTTCAAGTAGCTGAGATGATTTACATCAGCACCTAAGTCAGCTGCAGCTATAACGAAATGCCTAATCTGCTCACTCAAAGTACACCAATTTTTCAATCAAATTTGACAGCTTTCAAGGACATAGTCCTGACCTGAAACAGACCAAAAAAATCTCCAGGATTCCAGGCAAATGGGTATAGTTGTTAGGGCTGGCGGTCACTGCTTATTTTCTCTCTGTCCTGGATAAGCATAAAAGGAAAGTTTACCCCCATGGGCCCATGTGCTTTGAAGGAAGTATTTAATTCCCATTGCTGGAATTTCTCAATCGGGATTGAAAAAAAATAAGCACACAAAACAGACTGGTTATTTCCAGAAGGTTTTAGCTTTCTCAGGCCTCTGAATAATAAAATGGAAAGAGTAGGGTAGGGCAGATGGAAGCCCACATATATACCATTAATTTTCAAATATCGTCCTGAGAGCAGACAGCTGAGAAAGATATACACTGGTGTTAGTGAGAGGTTTAATATAGAATTGTGGTCAATTAACAGAACAAAAAAAACCTTCATTTCCTACATCAAAATCAATAATGGGAGGCGCAGTAGCTTATGTCTGTAATCCCAGCACTTTGAGGGGCCAAGGCGGGTGGATTACCTAAGGTCAGGAGTTCGAGACCAGCCTGGCTAACATGGTTAAACTCTGTCTCTACTAAAAATACAAAAATGTGCTGGGTGTGGTGGCAGGTGCCTATAATCCCAGCTACTCGGGAGGCTGAGGCAGGAGAATTGCTTGAACCCAGGAGGTGGAGGTTACAGTGAGCCGAGATTGCACCACTGCACTCCAGCCTGGGCGACAGAGCAAGACCCCATCTCAAAAAAAAAAAAAAAAATCAATAATGAAAAACCATCATGGTCAGGTTTAATAAATAAATGGGCCAAATATCATAGAGAAAGTGTGTCCTCGGAGAATTAAGCTGCATGAGGAGATTACTGAATAAGTGAAATGAATCTAAAATATATTTACACTACTGGTTCTCAATCCCAGCTCCTCGTTAGAGCTACATGAAGGAAGATGTTAAGAAATACTGATTCCAGGGCCTCATCTCCTGAGAATCTAATTCAATTTGTCTAGAGTGGAGCTTAAGCCAGGGCATTTTTATTAAGCTCCCCAGCCGATTCAAAGTGCAGCCAAGGTGAAAAATAACTGATTTAGCCTAATGTCATTACAACACTAATCTCTATAAAAGAAAAGTCTTCATTCTAGAGTCAGCAAAAAACTCTTTAGGTATTGTTTACATATAGCTAGTGATGGTGATGGTGGAGGGAAATTCTACCATTTTATTCTTATTTATTCATATTAACGAGAGTAGGCGTAATAAAAATATATGAACAGAAACTTCATTTGTCCAAAGGGCTGAAACTGCCTTTCAATGTGATGACATGGCAGATTCTTAGGATCGTGCAGATGTAATGAACCTTTGAGACTGTCTTGTCCAAACCCTTGCCCAGATGGAAAGGAAAGGAGCCAGCATTGAAGGCATCAGGCTATTATGGGCTGTCTCATTTAATGCTCTCAATAAGACAGTCAAGTCAAGACTACTATTATCATTTTTAAAGATGAGTATAGTGGGGCTCAAGGTGGTTAAAATTTTTGTCTAGACTGACAAAGCTTAGAAAAAGTAGAAAGAGGCATCAAACCCAAAGTTTTCCATTTTCTAGGATATTTTTTAGCAACATTTCAGATGTATGGTCATTTACACTCTTCTTGGGCACTTCCAGTATCTTATCAGCTAGTGGGGCTCAGCACGTACTGTAAAGTATGGTGTTTGGCATGCTCAGTTCTTTGAACCGAAGGAGAAGAGGCCTCAGAAGCAAAGTCTCTTTCTCTCTGACCTTCTCTTGCCCTTCTGTCCCTGCCCCTCTTTCTTCCATGATGCAAGCCATAAAAACCAGAATTCCTCTTCTACAAGGCCGGTCATGGAAACTAGAACCCTTCTCCCACAAACAAGCTACAAAATCTAAAAATATTCCTCTAAAGTTACCCTGCCTTTCTGTATAAAATCTGGTCATAAAGAAATTCTCTGACCTACCTAGTCTGATGGAAAGTCCTAAGACCCTCATTCCAGAGGTTCTTGCCCCATGCCCAAGAGGAAGGAATGCTGCACAGAGAGGCCAAGAAGAATGTGAATAGACAGCCTTGCTGGGTTTTCCCACCTCATATATTAGATCCTTCCTTTTTGTCCCATGACATTTCTACAGGGCTATCCATTCTTCATCAAAATTAAGTATAAAAGTGAACAATTTTCCCCAGGTTTTCATTTCTGAAGGCTCCCAAGTCACATAGAATCCTGATTAAATAGACTGGGCGCAGTGGCTCACACCTGTAATCCCAACACTTTGGTAGGCTGAGGTGGGCAGATCACTTGAGGTCAGGAGTTTGAGACCAGCCTGGTAACACGGTGAAACCCTGACCCTATTAAAAATACAAAAATTAACCCGGTGTGGTGGTACGTGCCTGTAATCCCAGCTTCTCAGGAGGCTGAGGCAGAAGAATCACTTGAACCCAGGAGATGGAGGTTGCAGTGAGCTGAGATAGTGCCACTGCACTCCAGCCTGGGTGACAGAGTGAGACTCCATCTCAAAAAAATAAAATAAAATAAAGAACCCTGATTAAATAAGCTTGTTGTGCTTTTCTTTTGTTAACCTGTCTTTTGTTACAGGAGTGTTGGCTGTGCTCCTTACAATGAGTGAGGAAAGGTGTGATGCCTTCCTGCCCCTACATGGCTCACTTCTTAACAAAGTTCATTCTGTTTGGGGGTAGGCTGAACTTTTACAGAATCTTTTCCTTATCTGAGTCACAACGCTGTTTCTCCATATATCCTACTCATTGACTCTTGTTCTATTTTCTGGAGCAGGAAGAGCAACTTAGCCTCTCTTTTATAGGAGCATCCTTCAAATGTTTGAGGATAGCTATTACGTTTCTTCTGAGACTTCTTTTCTCCAAGCTATACATCCTCAGCTCCTTGTAATAGTTTCACATGGTTCCAGAACTCTCACAATTTTAATTGACCTCTTTCTAATACTCTTGGGAATGTCAATGTGATTCTTAAATGTAGTGTCCAGAGCCAAGCATGACACCCAACTGGCTTGACTGGTCCTGAGTACACTGGGGCTCAGCCAGTGATTGAGAGCAAGGATTCTGGAGGCAACAAAACCTGGGTTTATTTCCCATTCTCACCACTCACTAGCTGAGTATACATGGAGTTGCTGAAACCTCTCTGAGCCTGTTTTTCCTCATCTGTGAAATGGAAATAATAATGCCTATATCAAAAGGCTATAATCAGAATTTGATGAGGAGTGTCTGTGAGCGTTCAACAGTACAGGGTACATTATAAATGTTTACTTTTATCTCTGTTCAATTTCATCTCTTCTTTTTGCTTTATCTTAGCTCAATTTTGTCCCATTCTGTAGTGTTAATCTGAATGTTCAGTCTATTAGTCTTAGTGTTAGCTTTGTACTTTTCACAAATTTTGTACCTGCCTTCTGTAAATGTCCCTGATTAAAAGACTAAGACAGGTCAGAGTTAAGTTTCAGCCCTCAGACATACCACCAGAAACAAATTCCAGGCATCGTATTACTCTGTTAAGCAGTAGAGCTTGCGTATCATTGCTCAACCAGTCATACATTTATCTACCTATATCTCAAATGAGCCACCTTTCTGGGCTCTGACCACAATGATAACAAGAAACTGTCCAATTTACTTATTTTTACCAGAAAGATTTTCATTTTACTCAAGCTTTCCAACCATGCAAATGATTTAACTTAATGCTTTTTACTTACTTTTCAAATAAATATTTTCCATCATTAACTTGTTCTAGAGGATTCTGCAATCTTTTCAGTTCTTCCTGTGAAAAAGAAAAGATATATCTTACAAATTATCACCAGCTACTTCTGAGCAATACTATTCAAGCATACTTGTTAGCAAAATTGATACAACACAACATTAAGAGTTCTGGACTGCACTTTGGTAGGCCGAGGTGGGCGGATCACGAGGTCAGGAGATCGAGACCATCCTGGCTAACATGGTGAAACCCCATCTCTACTAAATATACAAAAAATTAGACGAGCGTGGTGGTGGGCACCTGTAGTCCCAGCTACTCGGGGGCTGAGGCAGGAGAATGGTGTGAACCCGGGAGGCGGAGTTGGCAGTGAGCCGAGATTGTGCCCCTACACTCCAGCCTGGGTGACAGAGCGAGACTCCGTCTCAAAAAAAAAAAAAAAAAAAAAAAAAGAGTTCTGGACTTTGTGCTGGTTAAGTGTTTAAACACACAAAAATACAGCATGATCCTTGATCAAATTAGAATATTGTCACTCAAATTGTGCGATTTTTTTTTTTTTTTTTTTTTACTCAAGATAATGTTTCCTATTTTTTTTTTTCAGAGTTTGGATATGTTTACATAGATCCACCCACACTCTTTCCAAATTCACTTTCTCAACAGTAATGTCATTGCTGATTGCTGGGTAAGAGACACTAATGACTGCATGCTGCATTTGGCCATTCAGCAATCATCCTCTCTTGTCTCTTAGTAACTCTTGGCAACCTCTTCTCCATAGCCCACATGCTCAGACACACACACAAACACACACACACACACACACACACACACACACCCCTTCCCTGAATTCCAGGCATTTGTTGTCTCTATAATCTCATTTCTCTGACCACAGAGGTGTGACAGGATTTGACCCACGTTCCTGGTAAGACTCCCTTCTTCAGTCTTACCATGGCAGGATTTAAGGAAGACTCACAGAACTCTGTTCCTGGGAAGACCACCATTCCCTGAGGCCACACTACCTACCATACCATTCACCACACCACTTACCCCCCACCAGAAACTGTCAAAGTGACCAGTCCCAAGGGGAAGCCGCAGTTAGAAATAATTATTCAATTACATCCAAAAGACCATCAGGACTAGTCTCTCTACATGCTTATAACCCACCAGACACCCAAGTCGCCTAGATCACCTCTCCCACTACGCAATCTCTTAAACCCATACTGCATTCCAGAATGTGGCCTAATCACCCACCTCTCCCCAGTCCTTCCAACCTTTCCAATGGGTCCTTTACAGTCTGTCATCAGCAAAATCCTGTATCTCCCCAACTTCTTTGAATATGCCCTTAATTATGTTGTTCTAACTAAACTATGCCTCACTGTTCTGGGACAGCTAAGTTTTTGTTAGAGCAAGAAGAGCAAATAATTGTTCAGAAAAGAGGTCTAGTATATAGAGGATTTTGCATATGAAAAAGTTGGCTGAGTACCTGAGCACACCCTCTCCCCTGCAGTCCTCTTAAGAGGTGGCCATTTCTTCCCCACATGCTACATACTACATGGTGTGGAGGTCGGGTGGGACCCTCTTTGCTCCTCAGATCTTCGCCACTCCCACAAAACCTCTGGAAACATACCAGCTGCCAGTCTCAGTCATCTGTCCTCTTCTCTATCTATCTTAACTCCTCAGGGGATCTCAGCCGGTCTCACAGCTTCTATTTTATATTTGTACCTGACCTCTTCTCTAACTTCACTCTTCTGTATCCACCCTGCCTACTTGACAGTTCTATGTACGTGTTTGACAAGCATCTCAAGCTCAAAAGCAAAATGTTGATATCCCTGCTTATACCCTCCTACCCAAACCTCCTTCTTCACTGCTTCTTCCTCATTTTAGCAAATGGCATCACTATTCACCAAGCTATGAAGAGTTAAACCTAAGAACCAGACTTTACTCATTTCTTCCTCTCACCATCTATAGTCAATCAATGAGCTACTCTTATTGACCCCACTTTCAAAATATATTTGGGACTTGGCCACCTCTCAGTCTGGTCTAAGCCAACCATGGTAATCTTCTAATTATTGCCCTGCTTCCTATGTTAGGCTGCATCAGTCACTTCTTACATCAGCCTGAGTGGTCTTGTAGTACCTGGGTTTTCTTTTGTAATTGGAGTATAATTTACAAAGTATGAAATGCACCTTATAAGTACACAATACAGTGATTTTTATCAAACGCTTCCATTGGTAGAGCCACAGCCAAAACAATATATAGAACATTTATCATTCCCAGGAAGTTCCTTTGTGCCCCTGTACAATCAATTTTCCTATCCCAAAGGCACCCCTGTTCAGATTTCTATCTGTGTAGATTAGTTTTGCCTGTTCTAGACTTTTGTATAAATTTATCTATTGTGTCCAGCTTAATTAACTCAACATTGTATTTTGACATTTGTCCATGCTGTCCGTTGCATATATCAGTAGCTCATTTCTTTTTATTGCTGAGTAGTTTTCTATTGTATACATACACAATAATCCATTCTCCTGTTAATGGGCATTCTAATTGTTTTCATATCCATATGGCCTAGTATGAATAAAGCTGCTATGATCATTGTTGTGCAAATCTGTTTGTGCAAGTCTGCTGTGCAAGTGTGTTTGTGGATGTGTTTTCATTTTTCTTCAGTAAATATCTAGGAATGAAATTGCTACCTTATGAGGTAAATACATGTTTAACTTTTATTTTTATTTATTTATTTATTTATTTTTGAGATGGAGTCTCGCTCTGTTGCCCAGGCTGGAGTACAGTGGCGCAATCGTGGCTCACTGCAAGCTCCGCTTCCCAGGTTCACACCATTCTCCTGCCTCAGCCTCCCGAGTAGTTGGGACTACAGGGGCCCACCACCACACCCACCTAATTGTGGTATTTTTAGTGCAGACGGGATTTCACCATGTTAGCCAGGATGGTCTCGATCTCCTGACCTCGTGATCCGCCTGCCTCGGCCTCCCAAAGTGCTGGGATTACTGGCATGAGCCACCGCACCCGGTCACGTTTAATTTTAAAGAAACTTCCAAAGTTTTCTAAAGCGGTTGTACTATTTTATATTCCAACCAGCAATGTAGGAGAAGTCTAGCTGCTGTACATTCCCACCAACGTTCAATGTCAGTCTTTTTCACTTTATTCTCCTGGATTTGTGATATCTTATTGTGACTTCAACCTGCATTTCTCTGATAACTAATAATGTTGAGTATTTTTTGCATGTGTTTTTAACTGAGTTATATGTCTTATTTTTCAAGCAGTAGAAGTTCTTTATATATTATAGGGTACAACTCTTTTGTCAGATGCATGTGTTGCTAATATTTCTTCCCAATCAATATATTTTGACAAGCAAATCTTTTCATTTTGATGCAATGCAATTTATTATTTTATTTTTGTTATTTAGTATTTTCTGCATCCTAAGAAATATTTTCCTGCCCCAATGTTGCAAATATAGTCTCCTATATTTCCTCTTAGAAAATGTATAGTTCATTTACATTTAGGAGTACAGTAAATTAATTTTTGTGTATGGTGTGTGGTAAGAATTGAGATCAATTTTTCTTCATATGAATATGAGCGTAAGTCTACTAAATGGGGCTTCTGTATAAACTATTGTTTTCTGATACCAAAAAAAAAAAAAAAAAGAGTCAGCTGGCATGTGGCTTTTAATGTTTGGTCTTCCTTCTTCCTGCCGGGATCATAGTAATGAAATCCAGAGTGCAAAAGCTATTGTGCCTATAAGGAGGAAAACCACACATTAAAGTTAATAAAATAGAAAGACAGAAGGTGCGTGGGACCCTGATGAAACCATGGAGCTGCTACTTCAACTCTGATCTACCAACATCTGAACATACTTGTCATGCAAGAAGACCAACCTACTAATTTATTGATTCATCATAGTTAAACAAATGTAGATAAGTGATATATTCCTCTTCATAATTCAGTGGTTTTCCATCACTTTTGGAATAAAATCCAAACTCATCACCATGGCCTATAGAACCCTATGTAATACGAACCCCCACCTATCTCTCTGACCTCATTTCCTACCACCCTCTATACATACAACTCACACTTATCTAGCCATATTGGTCTTGGGGTGTTTCAGAAATAGCCATGGTTGCTCCCTTTTAGATCACATATCTTCGCTGTTCCTCGTACAGAGAATATTAATTCTGTGCACAATTACAATCAACATTACCCTCACATGGCTTCCTCACTTCATCCAGGTGTTTGCTCATATATTGCCTTCTCAAAAAAGCCTTCCTTGATTGAACTCTCTAAGACGTCACCCATTACTTACTGTATATTTACCGTGCTTTATGCTCTGATTCACTTCTTTATGATCTTCATCACTTCCTAACATATTTGTGTTTCATTGTCTCCATTCACTAGATTGTAGGCACCATGGAAGTAGATTTTTCATCACATCCACCATTATATTTTCAGTGCATAGAATAGTGCCCAGCACATAGCAATTGCTCAACCAATGTTAATTATTTAAACTTTACCTCAAGATTTGGAGAAGAACTTCAGTTTATTCCTCTGGATTTTGGAGTGTTAGGATTTTGAAGTGTGAGGGACACTGGAACTGTGACAGAAGTATTTGCATTTGTGACAGGTACTAACTGAAGGAAAAATATAACACAGCAAAGGGGATGGAGACAAAGGAAAAAGAGCCAAGAGGCCAGAGCCAGGGTGATGTTGTGAACATCTGTTTCAAACTGGAGCTTGAAACCAGCACATTGATGGACTTTTCAGTTTTGTCAATAGATTCTATAGATTCTTTTTTTTTTTTTTTTTTGAGACAGAGTGTCACTCTATCACCCAGACTGGAGTACAGTGGTGCGATCTCGGCTCACTGCAACTTCTGCCTCCCAGGTTCACGCGATTCTCCTGCCTCAGTCTCCCGAGTAGCTGGGATTAGAGGCACCTGCCACCACACCCAGCTAATTGTTTATATTTTTACTAGAGATGGGGTTTCACCATGTTGGCCAGGCTGGTCTTGAACTCCTGACTTCATGATCTGCCTGTCTTGGCCTCCCAAAGTGCTGGTATTACAGGCATGAGCCACTGTACCCAGCCAGATTCTCTCTCTTTTAAAAAACACTTTCAGTTGAGGTTTCTGTTTTGTTTTGTTGTTTTTATACAACTAAAAGAATCCTGAGAAGTTACCATGTGAGCCATAACCTAGGACTAGAATACAAAATTCGAAGATGAGCGATAGCATTATAGAAGTTCAGAACTGAACTGTTGTTTGCTTTGTTTTGGTCATGTCTTTTAAAATGTCTTATTCAGAACACTAACGGGGCCAGGTGTGGTGGCTCACGCCTGTAATTCCAACACTTTGGGAGGCCAAGGTGGGTGGATCACTTGAAGTCCAGAGTTCAAGACCAGCCTGGCCAACATGGTGAAACCCCATCTCTACTAAAAAATACAAAAAAATTGCCGGGTATAGTGGTGTACTCCTGTTGTGCTGGGCCTTGGCCTCCCAAAGTGCTGGGATTACAGGCGTGAGCCATGGTGCCTGGCCGTGAATTACTTTTTATGTATGTTGTGGTGAGGTAGGGATTGAGATCTATTATACAGGGTGTATATAAAACATTGTCTATTTTGCTACTGGATCTCTTTTTATATAATGGAATGAAAGAGAAATACAATTTAGAATTTAGAAGTAGGGTATATTTGCCCTTTTTGATGTAATAGTACACTACTTTTCATCAACAATAACAACTTGTAAGTCTTAATGAAGTCATTTGTTTTGCTTTGGCTGGTAGAAGCTTAAGCAAAATTAAATATTTAATTGCCACAAGGATTCTTTTTAGGCAGTTAGAACGATCATTCCTCACCTCTTTAACTACCTAATTTATAAACATCTTTATATTTGTTTTACCTCTGTTATTACATTTGTAATATTTATAGTAAGCGAAAGAGTAATTATACTAGGTAGAAAGATAGAGATGATAGATAGATTATCCTTTGCAATCTTTAACATGACATTTTATTTTTGGGATAAAACTTACTCTTTAGCCCTCTCGACTCTGGTTCCATATTCTAAGAATAAGCCTCCACATTTATCCTCTATTTTCCCCTACACCTCCTACCTAATTTTTAAAAATCATATCACACCTCACCTTCAATGACATAAGTAACAAATCGAGGTCATATATTGTCATGTGTTGCTTAATAACAAGGATATGTCCTGAGAAATTTGTCATTAGGAGATTTCATCACTGTGTGAACATCATAGAGTATGCTTACACAAACCTAGATGGTATAGCCTACTACACACCTGGGCTATGTGATACAGCCTATTGCTCCTGGGCTACAAACCTATAAAGCATATGTTACTGTAAGAAAATTATAACACAATGGTAAATATTTGTATATCTAAACATATCCAAATCTAGAAAAAGTACAGTAAAATATTGTATTGCAACCTTTGTAATGTTTTGTTGTTATGGGTTGTATATGTGATCAGTATTGATCAAATGTCATTATGTGGTGCAGGACTGGAAATGGTCAGACTTGAAGTTGCTTTGATATAGCAAGGAAATAGTTTGAATGAGAAATCTTAACTATTCTTAAAAACCAAAAGTGAATTTTTATGTTGTAATTTTTTCCCCCCTGCATCATGATTAGAAAAGAGATGGAGCTACTGACAGTCCTGGCACTTTCTTCTCCAAGATGTGGCTGTGGCACGCTTTCTTCTATTCTTTTTTCCCTGGGGACTTAGCAGGCATAAAGAAAAGCCTTTTTGCAATTTGTGCCAGCCACTCTCCTTTCCTTGAATATTTCATTGCAGAAAGCTTGCTGGGTGGTGAGGGCTTTGATGCAGTACTTTATTCAATATCTGACTATCCCCATTCTAGGAAATCATATTAAACATAAGGTCAATGACTAACAAGAGCTTTCTGAGCAGCTGCTCTGCTGACAATTTGGAGGATTGATTTCATCATTTGGTTATTTAAGCTAACTATACAAAAACACTTCAATTCAATTGGCCTGGAAGTTCCAAACCACGTCCTCATTTTCTCAGAGATGGATAAGCAAGTCAAATTACTCCACAGATCTTCACTCAGAGTTTAATCCTTTGAGAAAGCTTTGTTTTATTTTACTATTAAAAGCATATACAAATAGATCTATCCCATCTTTGGTTTCTCTTACTAGTCCCATTTGTCTCTGATTTTATATCTGGCAATACCATTTTCTTACTAGAAACCAATGCCATTTTTCTACTAGCTCCCTATTGCTGTCAGGATAGATTCCAAACTCCTCAGCCAAGGTCTGTGTGACAGGGCCCAGCCCGCCTCTCCCCACTCCACCTCACTGACCCCTACACACACTTCTTCTCTGAGTCCAGTCAAATGATTCATCACAAAATCCCAGAAATCACATGCCCACTGGACATTTCAGTGACAGCATGCCTCTAACTCTTCTACTGATGCACACCATTCTTTTTTCAGGAAGACCCCAATTTTCCTCTCCTCCAAGCAGATATTTCTAACCCAACAAGAAAGTTGAGTACCCCACCCTCCTTCCTCTGCAACCTCTGGTGATCACCGATTTTAGTATTTAATCTTTACCTGCCTCCCCCACTCAGCTCTTCAAGGTCAGGGATGGTAACTTATTCACTCTGATGTGCCTGTTCCCAAAATGAGTTATTGAAGAGGTGCTTGATATTGTCTGTTGAATAAATGAATGTGTTATTCTGACTAACATGAAAAGAAACTTTAGTAGCTTAATGGTCCAAAAAATCCCAAGTAATTTTATATCCTCTGCTGACCATTGTCTGCCTGTCAGATACAGTCTTTACTCTTCTCCATTCTTTACTGTGGCCTGAGAGGCTCATAATTTTGGACTTTATCTATTAGGCCCTTTATTCTATGGCCTTGGGGAATGTTTGAGCAGAAGCAGGCACTCGCATGAGCCCAGAGGATAGCAGAAGAAAGAAGTTGGAACATTTTTTCTCTTTGTTCTCCTCTCTTGCTGGAGCATAGGTTGGACATAACTAATGGCCATAGTTTCCACAGAGTGGCCTTTCCCACAGGATAGTGCATATTCCCATAACTGCTCCATTTTCTCATCCCTCCAAGACCTACCCTTCCTTCCTCTCCCTTCCTTTGCCCCCTCCAACTACTTATAACCCCAGATGCTTCCTTCTTCCTTGTGGCTTCTCCTCTACTCTGCCACATCTACGTGAACAGTCACTTCATTAAACTCTCAGTCGCCCTTTTACATGAGTTGTCCCTGAATCCAGGTTGATATGCTTCAAGAATCCTAAGTTGCTTTTGTTTGTCCTGTCTTTGCAATTCTTTTTCTATAAACCAATAAACTTAACTAATTACATTAATTAATCATATTATTTACCAGTAGAACCTGTGTGTTTGATGACTAATCTTTACAGGAGAAGCTGTCACTATCAAGGACCTGAACCCAGCTTTCTGGTTCAGTTTGACTCACCAAATAACAGGACAATTTCTACTATGCTCTATTTACTTCTTTTCTTTTAAATGTAGGCTAGACCTCTCTACAAAATACAAGTTAAATTATTCAAGTACAATCCAGACACACAGCATTCCAGAATCCTTAATCCCATTTCTCCAAATGAAGTCTGTGTTATGAGTGGCAAAGGAATCTAGGCTACTTTGTTACAGTGAAAAATTATTGACTACTTTCCAGGCTTCCCACTGCTGTAAAAGTTGTTCTAAAGTAACTTGGGTGTGAACTATTAGAATGAATGGTGGATATTGAATTTTGTTCTTTTGTGTCTGGCTTTACCCTCCTGTCTCAATCCTGGAGGTTTTTCTTGTGTCACAGACAGTGGAATAGCTAAGAGGTTAGATAAGCCCATCTCTGTGGCTGCTTAGTCAGCTTCTTGACCTGCCCAATAATAAAACACTGTTCTGGTTTGTTTTTTGTTTTTCCTCCTTTTTCAATCTCTACCACTTCCATTGTCTAAACAAGCAGCGTATGTTCTTTGGACAGGTTTAAAACAAGAAATCCAATCAAAATTGCTTTTTCTCTAAAGTACACTTGTTCACTTGTTTCTAAATGCCAACCTTTTAACTTTTCTGACTTACATCATGACCATTTAATCCTAGCATATCCCAGAGCATTTAAGTTAACTTAAAATGTGAAAACAATCTGCAATTTTCTTCACTGTGTAGCTATAGGTGACAAAACCTGTGCCACTTGCATAAATCAGGGTTTTTTTGTATTGGAAACAATTATATATTAACCTAAGGGCAACTATTTAACAAAAATTAAAAACCAGAATCACTTTTGATGCTTTTGACTATTCAATAATTTCATTATATATTACCAGGCTTCCTCACCCGCTCCCCTCCATCTGTTTTTTAATGGAAGTGTAATAAGGGCACTAAAAAAGGGGTTACTAATGTTTGCATAATTTGGAAAAGTAGAAGACATAAAATCTATAGTAATTTTAGCTCTGCATCATTAAACATGAAATATTGATTATTGCTCTTTGCAAGAGAATTTATGAAGCTAGCTAGGCTGCTGTGTCCACATTAAGTGATTCTGATGCTTTGCCCTCAGACCTCAGTGGCTGTAAATGATGCTCCTTGGTGACAGCTGGGAGGCTGGCATTCTGATCCACAGCCTTAAGAGATACATTTCCCAGATTAGAACAGGAATGACCCAGCTGCACAGCCCAACTTCAGAAAATTAAATTGGAGGGAGTCCAAACCTCTGTTGAAATAACTGTGTGAATTACAGTGCTTCCACAGGCCTTGTTATAATGTAAATGTGCTTTACAATTTACTGCCATTTCCCTTCTATCCCTGCTGTGAATATAGGCATTAATAGTCATCTCATATATTTAAAGGCAAAAAGGCATCAAAAATAAAAATGCAAGATTCATGTATTCTCCCTTTGGAAAGCAAGGACTAAATTCCTTGTTTTCCTTTTGCCATTTTTTTTGCAAAAGGAGTATACATTTTGTTTATATATTATGCATTAATGTTTTCTATGGCTGGCAAACCTGTAAATTTCACACAGGGAAGTTACCTTGCAGCTAAATATGAATTTCTTTGGGAGGAAAAAAATTGCAAATAGGACATCAACAGCTCATTTAAAGGATTCATTCAGTTAAGTTATGAGCACATGAAGCATACATGAGGTACTAGATTTAAAAAAAGATTTGCCTGTTTCTAACACTTTAAGGACATTTTGAATGTCCAACGAGATTCAGAGGGACTGTGATTTTACAGCAGTAATGACTGAGTGAGATAGTCCTGTGCCTTACTACACTTGTTGACAGTGTACTTATTATTAATATTAGCTGCCTCATATATTGTAAACTTAGAAACATAAGATATGCCTATGAAAATTGAAAATTGTTGTGATAGCTCATTCTTTATTCTTGTTTGACCAACCAGGCTATGTTCATAAACATTAGGACATAAAAGCTTTTGCCTGCCATGTATGAAAATGTCAAACACTCAATCTAAGTGGAAACATAGCAAGTACAAATCTAATTTTAACTGGTTAAGTCATTGTCCCTGGTAACCTTGAATCTGAGATAATTTCAGTCCCTGAGATCCTCCAAGAGTAGATGGGTACTTCTGGAAGGGTACACTTACAGCCAGATCATTCAAGCCAGCTCTTTGCCCTAACCTGAATAAGCACCAGCAAACTGCAATCCACTCGCACTGCATCCAGGATTGTTAGACAGGATAAACCAGCCCAGTGCTATTTTGGAAAATAACCTTCAGGCTTCAATATTCCCCTCTCCTTTCCATAAGTAGTACATGGTCTCAAAACTTTTGCTAGTTTTAGATCATGACATTCGAAAACTATCATTATAGAATGAAGAACCAGCTCATTACAAAATGTCTAACCACTTCCACTAAATCTAGGATACAAGAAATTGAAACACTACTAGTAAAATTTTTTAAGTGGTCTCTTTGCTCAATGTTAATTCAGCTTAACAGCAGGACAACTATAAAAATTCAGCTGAGATCAAAATATAGGTATAGGCACAAGGGTGTAGATATTTTTACATTTCATATGTTTCTGCCTTCTGAGAAAATTATCCTAGAGACCATGCTTCAAGATGAGAACACAATTACAAATAAGCACAGAAGCCAATAAATAAACACCCTCTTAGAATGCAGACAGAACAACAAATGTGGATACGTGAATCCATACACCAACTCTGGGTTTCTTGCACCAAAGGACAAAAACAAAGTGCAGGCAATCAGAACATGTAACTCCCAAATTGTTTATACCTGATTCTGGAATGCATTTTGTTGTAGTGTAGCAAACACCATCCAGATTAGATTTTTTTGCTTAGCCAGGTTGAAAATGAGTTTGCATTTCTTATGTATTTACCAAGTGATGTTGTGAGGAAGCAATCCAAATGCATGCTGGGAAGAGCTCCCAAAATGCCCTGCAGCCCCTCATACCAATCTATCTCCCCCTTTCTATCCCCTCCACTACCACCCTTCTTCAGGGCCTTGATTCTTCTCTCTGGGACTATTTCATTGTGCCTCCTAATTGCTTTTCTTTAAGTATATATTCAACTATTTAAAACATTATTATTATTATTATTATTGTAGAGACAGGGTTGTACAGGCTGATCTCAATCTCCTGGCCTCAAGCAATCTTTTTGCCTTGGCCTCCCAAAGTGCTGGGATTACAGGCATGAATCACTGTGCCTGGCCCATCTCCAATAATTTAACTCTTCTGCTCATAAACCCTACTGCTAACTTAAACAAAAACAATCTTCAGAATTAAAAACATTCTTAACTCCCTAGCCATAGGATTGCTTCTCTTATACCTTCTGAAATTCTTCAAAATTCATTTGAAATGTGATTTTATATATTTTAGTATTTCCTTCTGCAACTAATTCTATGTCATTTCTTTGAACTATTTTTATTACTACTAACATTAATTGACTTTTACTAGGCTCCAGGCATGTTGCATGAATTATCTCTTAAAAATTATCACTGAAGCCTTATAAAAATAGAAAAATATGGCATTATTATTCCCATTTCTTGGATAAGAAAACATATTTAGGAGATTAAGTAACTTGTCCAAGGTCTTATAGCAGAAATGAGGTGCCAATATAATAAGAAGTCTGATCCCAGAATCTAAACTGTGTCATCTGCACTCTTTTCCCATGAATGACTTGGGACTTACACCAGTGTGAGTAGTAGCAGTATCTCATCCATGGTATTTGTAAAGAAGTTGTAATGTTCTGCAAAGTGCTCAGATTTATCATTTAAATTAAATGTGTCACCTAATTACTATCTGATCTTAGAAAGCAACTCCTTCCCTTTAGATCTCAGTTTCATCATGTGTAAGATGATGATGGCAAAACCTACTACACAGTACTATGTGGGGATTAACTAAAATAACATATTTAAAAGTGTTTTGTGTACTCTAAAGTGCTGATCATCCATAGACAGATTCCTTAAGTGTCATACTGAGGATAGCAATTATGTCTTACTTGTCTTTTCATTCCTGTGGTGCCCAGCTTGGCTTCATTCCTGTGTAATCTTGGGTGGTGTGACTCAGTTTTATCATCTGTAAAATGGGGACACTAATTGTACCAAATTTCAAAGCTTGATGATTAAAAATTCAGTCTTGCACCAGGCAAATAGCAGGTGCTTGATGACATTAGTCAGTGTAACTATCACATAGATTTTTATTATTATGTATCTCAGTCTCTTCAAAACATGGATGTTAACCTAAGTATCTTCTCTTGGTTCACTCTCAACCCATTTCCCATTAGTTACCCAGTTTTGCCAAATGGCCTCTGGAACACTATCTATTTGTACCGTCCTTATTTGAAGACTTATTACCTGCCAGAAGGAGAAACCTGAAATGCTAAACTCATCAGGACAGTCAACTCCTTGGAATCTTTCTTGACCCCCCGCACCCTCCCCTGCCTAGCAGATAGAGCCTAAGCCCCTGGGCCTGGCAGAACTTCATACCAAGTTCTGTGTGACGTGCCCTCTCTTTCCATCCCCAACCTACTTATTTCTCTTGGAACATAAACGTGTCATCAAAATCCAGAATAAGATCATGAACTCAAAAACTTGGGATGAATCAGTCCAGATGTGGGTTTAAATAAATCAATAAGAGAATCTTTTGAAGAAGAAAGAAAAGGGTAGAATATATTGCAGTGTCTATATTATCATTAAATAGCACAGCATTACCTCAATTATCTGGAGAGCAGTCCCTAGGAGAGCATTATATATTGGAACAAATCTCTCTCCCTGGATATTAAGTCCTACCTGTCTCAAAAGATCCGTCACACAGCTCTCAGCCAAACCCCACCTATTTGACCTGAAAGTTTTCATTTAAAGCCCTCTTTAGGAATGATTCTTTCCCACACATTAATAGTGGGAGACTTTAACACCCTACTGTCATTATTAGATCAACAAGACAGAAAATTAACAAGGATATTCAGGACTTGATCTCAGCTCTGGACCAAGCAGACCTAACAGACATCTACAGAACTCTCCACCGCAAATCAACAGAATATACATTCTTCTCAGCACCACATAGCACTTGCTCTAAAACTGATCACATAATTGGAAGTAAAACACTCCTCAGCAAATGCAAAAGAATGGAAATCATAACAAACAGTCTCTCAGACCACAGTGCAATCAAATTAGAACTCAGGATTAAGAAACTCACTCAATGAGCTGAGATCACACCACTGCACTCCAGTCTGGGTGACACAGTGAGACTCCATCTCAAAAAAAAAAAAAAAAGAAAAAGAAAGAAAGAAAGAAAGAAAGAAAGAAAGAAAGAAAGAAAGAAAGAAAGAAAGAAAGAAAGAAAGAAAGAAAGAAACTCTCTCAAAACCACACAAATACATGGAAACTGAACAACTTGCTCCTGAATGACTACTGGGTAAATAAGGAAATTAAGGCAGAAATAAATAAGTTGTTTGAAACCAATGAGAACAAAGACACAACATACCAGAATCTCTGGGACACAGCTAAAGTAGTATTTGGAGGGAAATTTATAGTACTAAATGCCCACAGGAGAAAGCAGGAAAGATCTAAAATCGACACCCTAACATCACAATTAAAAAAGAAAAGCAAGAGCAAACAAATTCAAAAGCTAGCAGAAGACAAGAAATAACTAAGATCAGAGCAGAACTGAAAGAGTTAGAGACACAAAAAAATCCTTCAAAAAAATCAATGAATCCAGGAGCTGGTTTTTTGAAAAGATCAACAAAATAGATAAACCGCTAGCCAGACTAATAAAGAAGAAAAGAGAGAAGAATCAAATAAACACAATAAAAAATGATAAAGGGGACATCACCACTGATTCCACAGAAATACAAGCTACCATCAAAGAATATTAAAAACACCTCTATGCAAATAAACTAAGAAAATCTTGATGAAATGAATAAATTCCTGGACACATACACCCTCCCAAGACTAAATCAGGAAGAAGTCGCATCCCTGAATAGACCAATAACAAGTTCTGAAATTGAGGCAGTAATTAATAGCCTACCAACCAATAAAAGCCCAGGACCAGACAGATTCACAGCCGAATTCTGCCAGAGGTACAAAGAGGAGCTGGTACCATTTCTTCTGAAACTATTCCAGACAAATAGAAAAAGAGGGACTCCTCCCTAACCCATTTTATGAGGACAGCATCATCCTGATACCAAAACCTGGCAAAGACACAACAAAAAAAAGAAAATTTCAGGCCAATATTCCTGATGAACATCGACGCAAAAATCCTCAAAAAAACACTGGCAAACTGAATCCAGCAGCACATCAAAAGGAACGATTCTTAAACAAGCTTAATTTTATTATTTCCTAGCTTGCAGGAAATAAAAGAATTCAAAAGAATGTGATTATCAGAAAACATGAATGAGATAAGGTGATCACAGATTAGATGTGGGGGGAAGAAACAAGAAACTGAAAACCAGATCCTAAACTATATTTTCACTGAAGACATATATAAAGGTTTCTACTGCCTGGAATATCGTCTCCTCTTGAAACTTCTGGAAGTTTTCTCATTTGATGTAAGCTTTCACTCCCCAGACTCTTACAGCTGGATGTGGCTATGCTGGGTATAGCCTTTATGTTGCCCATATACGATGTCTGATCCTCCTTACTATAGCCTAAATGTTGGGAGCAGAATCTTTTTTCCCATTAATTCTAAATATCTTTCTAACTTACAAACCCTAGTTTGGCCAACTGGGGCGTGCAAGCTACAAACTAGGGGTATGTGGAGCTTGTGGTCAGGCATATATCTTCCCAGAATATCAAGTGTACTCCATGAACAGCAAAAGCATGATTTCAAAATGTAGTACAAAGTCTGAATTAATTTTAGAGCTAAAACAGGAGGCCTCAAATAATGTTTAGGTTTGAATATGGCTATTTTTCCTACACACCCCCAATAATAATACACACAGTCGCTATTTTCTGCCTTTGAGATTTCTGGGTAGAGAATTTGACAAACACTACCCTAGAGAAGACAGGAAGTGAGTATCATGTGTTTTTAAAATTAATATGGCTAGAAACTATGTAATAGTGTGAGTTCTATTAACAATGGATAAAGTTTTTTAAAAAGTACTTGTGAAGGCAGCATTCTTCTTTTAAATGCCATAGGCCTTTATTATATTTCCTCATTGCTTGTCAGGGAGGAAGGTGAAATCCATGTATGTCTAATGCCTTCTTTCTATGTGAGATTGTACGAAGCAGGCATCACTGTACTTAGGAAAGGGAAAGTTCACTTCTACACTTGATTGCTTATCAGACCCAGTAGATGCTGGGTTTTCTGAGCTTGTATTATGATCTCCTGGATACACCAAGTGTCATAAATTTTAGCATTCAGTATAATTCTTAAGTGCACACAACAATAACTTAAGTGTTAAGAGGAATATCCAATAGATATTCATTCACAATATCAAAAAAGACACATGCACTTGTATGTTCATTGCCATGCTATTCACAATAGAAATGACATGGAATTAACCTAGCTGCCCATCAGTGACAGATTGGATAAAGCAAATGTGTTGTATACACATTATGGAATACTACACAACCATAAAAAAGAATGAAATCATGTCCTTTGCAGAAACCTAGATGCAGTTGAGGCCATAATCCTAAGAGAATTAATGTAGGAATAGAAAACCAAACACTGCATGTTCTCACTTGTAAGTGGGAGCTAAACATTAAGCATACCTGGACATAAATAGATACAATAGACACTGCAGATTATAAGAGGGTAGAGGGAAAGAGGAAAGGGACATGGGATGAAAAAGTACCTGTTGGGTACTATGCTTACTACCTGGGTCCAATATGCCCATGTAACAATCCTACACATGCACCCCCTGTATCTAAAAGCTGAATTTTTAAAAAAATTAACAAAACTGTGGTTGAAGTGGCAAGCAACTTTAACCCGGAAAAAGGAAAAGAAAAAGAGGAGGAGGGGGAGGAGAAGGGGAAGGGAGAGGAGGAAGGAGGAAGGAGAGGAGGAGAGGGAGGAGAGGGAGGAGAGGGAGGAGGAGGAAACTGTGGAGTTGAGTAGAAGCCACAACACAGAAAGCATGACATTGAAAACAGAAGTTGAGAAAGAATATGAAAAAAAGGGGCACAAGCAAGAAAACTTTTAGTCATTTAATCATTGTTCCATTCATTATTTAACAAAAATGTAATCACGTGTTAGACACTGTGCTACGGATGGGTCTACGATGGCGGCGGAAGGGGAAGCTAATAAGAAGACACAGCCCCTATCTTCCTGCAGCCTGAAAGGCCCAATATAACCAGAGAGAAGGAAAGGAGTTGTTGAAGACTGTTTCTATGCAAAAACTGACTTAAACATTTTGACATTCAGGACAGAATGAGATCAAATAAGCCTAACTGTTGTATGCATGACAAAGGAGCTTGAAAAAGCTCCATTCTAGAGAGGGCCAAGAAAAGGCTAAGAGTAGACCCATGTGCTCACTGCTGGGGAATTGCTCCTTATTGGCCGAATGAAATGGCATGCCTGTGTGCAGAATGTGGAAAGAGTGATGGAAATGCCACCAAAGTTAAAATGTAAAATTCCAGGGTGTGGATTAGAGGCTTATTCAGTAAAAATGGCATTCACTGTCAGAGACAGACAAGGCAGGCAGACAGATAAGAAAACAAAAGACAGTGTGGCCAAATCTGCTTTGTCATGTGATGAGGCTATAACAGCATTGTGGATTAGAGGATCCATTTACCCCCTGCATATTATAATCTATTAACAACAATTGAGTACCTCATCATGTCTAGTAACATCAAAGGTAGATTATGCAGAAGATTAAGTCTTTCTTCTATAGATTTATCCATTCTAAACCACATATTAATTTTCTTATATAGATACCAACACCAAAGGGAAAATATTAGGTTTATGTAAACAGACCATCACTTTTTAAAGTCAACAAGAAATTCCCAATGACTTTATTCTGCTCATATGTGAAATTCCGCATTAGTGCACCATTATGTTTCATAATCTTAGTGATTGCCCCAAATTGCTTCATAACAAGTGGGTGAACAACACTGATAAGGAGAGGTATTCTATTCTAAACTGAGATATGTCAGAATTGGTATGTTTTTCTTCAGACAGCTACAGCAGCATGTTCAGAAAGAATGCCTACATCCCAAAGAGGAAATTAAATCTCAGCTGAGCTTTCTGCTATTAAAACTACTATTACATCTTTTAGACATGTGATCTCCATGTGCTCAAGATATTGATACAACTGTTATCTAAAAATCAAGTGGAAATAACCAGGGGGAAAATACTTGATTTTCTAAAGGTAGAGGATGAGGAGGGAAAGAGAGGGAGTAAGAAATTATTGGAACAGAACATGGAATGGAGTCTCTACTATTCAGAATTGCCTAGAATCATGGTGCTAACTCCGCAGTACACAGCTCACTAAAGCTCTCATCCCCAGCCTGATGACTACTCTTCTCTCTTCTCCCTATTTACATTAAATTGTCTTGCTGACCATTCTTTACTCCTCTCTCTTCAATGCGAAATTGTCATGCTTAATATCTGTAAAGTCTTCAAATTGAGGATTGCATCCTGTATTCTCTGCAACATCCATGTTCTCACCTGTATTGGAAAGGCTCTTCTGAAAATGCATTCCTTCTTTGATAAAACATTTACAACATAGTCTTTGGTAAAGGTTCTCCTCTGCTATGTAGATCTCTGGAATAATCCTCTTTGAGGAATGTTCCAGCCAGAATTAGCAAGGGAAACCTGATGCATACAATAGGCTCCGTCTAGCTAATATTTTTTGAGAGTCCATTCCAGACCTAGCTATTTTCTGCCATCAGCAGCTTTGAAGTTCTGAGGTGTGGAGACAGTCATTGAATCCATAATGTCACATTTGGAGTCCATTATAGTAACTTCCAGCATTTACCCAGATGTAACTTGAATGAAGCCAAATGCATTCTTGGATATCCCCTTAAGGGAAAAAATCTTGATATTTTACCCCACCATCTCCTACATAAAATAATAAAGATGCTTACTCGAGGTAAACAGGTCTCAAAAATATCAATATAAGTAGTTATAAGCTTTAATAGACCTTGGAATCCAATTATCTACAATTTCATGGTGGCTAAATAATTTATGATAATTGCAAATTCGTAAGATTATAATTTGCCACAGCCAAACCTATGAATTTCCTGATATCTTTAAAAACATGCATTCTCAAGGTGAAACATGGCATTTTCTGTGTTTGTTGCTACCAAAATTATCTAATTATAACAATTTAGAAAGCATCCCATTACTTAAACCTGGATCATTTGGAGGTTTTCCCTGTTAATGCAAAGACATAAACCTAAGAGCATTGCACCATCTCATTAAGCCTCCTGATTTCAGCAGCTGTCTGGTATTAGCTGAAAGCAATCTACTGTGTGTGCTTAAACAGTGTCCTGTTCACCTCTGCTCCACAAACAAAAGCAAATTTAGAGAATGTACACATACATGCACATGGACACAACACACACAATACAACATACAACACTTACATAAAACACGTATAGCTTGGTGAGTCATAAGGTAAACTCCTGTGACCATCACCCAAGTCAAAAAATAGAACTTTGCCAAATATGTCACAAGCCCCTTCATATGCCCTATCCTGATTACACTTGCCTCCCTTTCTCCAGAACTAATCAGAAACACAACTTACAAAGCAACCACTTTCTTACATTTCTCTATACTTTTCTCGCCCAATTGGGCATCCTGAAATGTTATTATTTAGTCTTACCCATTTCTAAAACTTTTTATTTAAAAGTATAGATTCGCAGAAGTTCCAGAAATTTACAGGATGGTCCCACACACCTTTTACTCCTCCTTCGCCAATATTAGCATCTTGCACAACTGTAGTTGTGATTAGAAATACATATTTGGTCTCTTCCTGTGGTTCCTGACACAGAGCTCCTAAAACCCTTATCGTTTCCTGAGTGATAGGGGTGATAAGAGCATCTTTCGTTATAATACTTGGTATTAGTTCCTGGCTCCATACATAAGAACTTCTAAGATGCTTGGAATCTTCACAGTGATGAGTGTGTCTTTCAGTATTCTAATGAGATGACTGGCACCTGGGGCCCTACATAGCTTCATGATGAGGGCTGGTTGCCAGAGGAACCAACCATGTGAGTAGAGGATTAAAACTTTCAGCCCCATCCCCGACCTCTGGAGATGGGAGAGGGACTGGATATTGAGTTCAATCACCAGTGGTCAATAACTTAATCCATCATGCCTAGATAATGGAACCTCCATAAAACCCCTAAAAAATGGCATGTGAAGGGCTGGTGAACACTTGGAGGTGCCTGGAGGGTGGAATGCCTGGATAGGACATGGTAGCTCCACATCCCTTCCCACATACCTTGCCCTATGCATCTCTTCTATTTGGCTATTTCTGAATTGTATTCTTTATAGTAAACCAATCATAGTAAGTAAAGTGTTTCTCTGAATTCTGTGAGCTGTTACGGCAAATATCAAACATGAGGAGGGAATCGTGGGAATCCCCGGTTTGTGGCTGGTCAGGCAGAAGTAGAGATGGCAACCTGGGATTTATGAATGGCATCTGAAGTTGGGGTAGTGTTGGACTGAGCCCTCTAACTTGTGGTATCTATTGCTAACACTAGGTAAATAGCAGTAGAATTGAATTGACTGCACCCAGTCGGTGAATTGAATGAACCCAGTTGCTGTCTACAGAGAATTGGAGAATTTCTTGGTGGTGGAAAAAACACCATATTTGGTGTCAGAAGTGTTGTGACTAAGAGACAAATTTTTTTCTTTAATAGTATACCATGAAATCCACGAAATTGACATTGATGCGATTCACAAAGTATATTTAAATTTTACTAATTATATATTCACTCATTTGTGTGTGTTTATAATGCTATGAAATTTACATCACATACATAGCTTTGGCTAGCAACTACTACAATCAAGATACGTAACTGTTCCATTACCACAAGGCTCCTCTGCTCCCCCGTTATAGCCATAACCACCCCTCCTTTCCCAAATCCTTACATCTAGTAAGTATACTCTTTTTTTCCATCTCTATGATTTCATTATTTTAAGAATATTCGAGTGAATTTATACATCATGTAAGCTTTTGAGGGTGGCTCTTTTCTCACATAACATAATTTTCTGGAGGTCCATTCACTTTGTGTGTATGAACAGTACATTTTTTATTGCTGAGTTATATTCCATGGTATGGATGTGTCACAGTTTGCTTGATCATTCAACCGTTGAAGAACATTTAGGTTGTTTCCAATTTTTGGCTATTATAATAAAGCTTCTATCAATAGATATAGTTTTATTATAAATCTATCAGATACATATTTTTGTTTGAACACAACTTTCTATTTTTCGAGATAAACGCCAAATTTTATGGGTTATACGTTTTAATTTTAGAATAAATTGTTAAAATGTTTTCTAGAGTGACTTTACCTATTTTTTTTCCCACGAGCAATACATGGGTTATCCTGTTTCTCTGCATCCTTGCCAGTGTTGTGTGTTTACCATTTAAAAAAGGATTTGTTATATATTTAATTCTCCCTTTATCTTTCTTTTCCTTATAATTTGTTTGCTGAAGAACTCAGGCAGGTTGACCTGTAGAGTTTCCCGGTCTGGATTTTACTGAGTATATGCTCATGGTGAAGTTAAACAAGAAACTAGGTTCAAAAGCTTGATTAGATTCTACTTTGATCTTTTTGTGGAGGCATTAGGTGGTAGTGTATACTTCTGTCAGGAAGTTCATAGTGATCTACTGATCTTCTATCTCTGTTGATAGCAGCTTTTGAAGCTCGGCACCTAAATCCATTAATTTATGCCAGATTGAAAAACGGTTCTATGTTAATTATATGATTATATTACATGAAACAAATTTATAAAAAAACTTTTCTTTATCTACTGTTTGCTTACTCAGTAGTATATTCACACAGAAGAAGGACAAATCTTATTTTCTTTTACCAATTTTCAGGATGAAGTGATTCTTTGTTATTCTGCAAAGGTGGCCAGTTCTCTTTTTAACATCACTAGGAGTTCATGAATGCAAACAAATTTGATAGTTTTATCTTATTAAATATTGGGTATTTCTAATTACTATTATTTCTCCTATTACTATAACTCAAATTGTTCTACTTGGGGGCAGTGGGAGCCTCTCCAAATTGTCTCCTGAGTTCTTTTGACACAACCCTTGCAGCCTCAGCTAACTTTGTGGCTATTTGCTCTGACACAATGGTCCAGGCTTATATACTTCCTGTCACATACCCAGAGCCAGCCATTTCTTTTTTGTTTTGTTGTTGTTGTTGTTTTGTTTTGTTTTTGGTGGGAAATGATATTTTAATATTATAATCTGGGGTGTATAAGTGATTATTACAGGTTGAGCATCCATTATCTGAAATGCTTGGGACCAGAAATGCTTTTAATTTCTGATTTTTTTAATTTTAGAATATTTGCACATACATAATGAGCTATCTTGGGGATGGGACTCACATGTAAACACAAATTCGTTTGTGTTTCATACACACCTTATGTACATAGCCTGAGGTACTTTTATACAATATTTTAAATAACTTTGTGCACTCATCACATGAAGCGTAGAATTTTCCACTTGTGGCATCATGGTGGTGCTCAGGAAGTTTTGAATTCTGAAGCATTTTGAATTTTGGATTTTCAGATTACAGATACTCAACATGTATTACTGCACTAGTCATTAGTTCTAAGACTTTTTGGTAGACAGAGCTGGAACATATATGGTAAAATGCCTCATAGGTGCATTCTGATATTTCTAATTCAATTTCAGGACAGCAGGGTTTTAACTAAACCTTTTTTTATGGCATGTCTGTATCTCCATCTTCCAAACCAGTCTTAGTTCTCAAAGATACATGAGGTGATAGAATTAGAATATTACTTACTTATTCTGCAATTATGTCATACACATAAGAACTTACACATGTAACATTACTAATACTGCTACCACTGACTGTGATTAATAAAAACAGTCACATTTTTACATATGTTATACTCCTTTTTATTCCCCATTTCTTCAAATAGTTTTATTATGTCTATATCATTGCATATGGCCACTGCCTATTATATCGTTTCCTTTTTGACACTTATTTCATCTGAACTTTTTAGTGAGTATATATTTAACACTTGCCATCACTTCATAGGCTCACATCTCTCTCATCATTTTGGTTGTCTGAAGCTTAGTCTCTAGCAAATTCCTCAAGGACTCTTAGAAGCAAAATCCCTAAAGTTCTTAGATGTTTATAATAATTTGTGCTCTCTATATTTGGAAGTTTTGTTTTCAAGTATATAAAATCTTTGGCAAATATGTTCTTTCCTTGAGTAGTATAAATATGTTGCTCCATTTTCTTCTGGCATAATGAAAATTTGATGATAATCTAACTTTTCCCCCTAAGTCACATGTACTTTTTGCACAGGTTTCTAGTGGGTATTTTTCTTTTTCTTTAGAGTTGAATAACTTTACTAGAATATGTCTTGGCATTTATTATTCTGGGTTGGTAATCTCAGGTACATAGCAAGGTCGCTGTTTATAGATAATTTTTTATTGTATAAACTTAAGATATACAATATGAACTTTTGATTTACATATCCATAGTGAAATGATTACTATAGGTAAGCAATTTAATATATGCATTGCCTTCCGTACTCTTTGCTTTTGCTTTTTTATTTTTATGGCAAGAGTACCTAAAACCTACTCTCTTAGCAAATTTTCAAAATACAAGTATAGTGCTCTTGCTGTACATTAGATCTCTAGACCTATTTATCCTACATAACTGCAAGTTTGTAACCTTTGATCTTCATCTGTCAATTTCCTCCCTCTCTCCACCCCTGGTAACCAGCATTCTATTCTGCTTCTATGAATTTGACTTTTTTTTATTCCACATAGAAGTGACATTTGCAATATTTTTCTTTCTGTGACTGGCATATTTCACTTAGCATGATATCCTCCAGGTTCATCCATAGTGTCACAAATGGCAATATCTCCTTGTAATTTGTCACAAACGACAATATCTGCTTCTTTTTAAAGGCTGAATAATATTTCATGTGTGTGTGTGTATAACACACACAATTTCTTTATCCATTCATCCATTGACAGACACTTGTTTCTTTATCTTGGCTACTGCGAATAATGCTGCAAGGAACATGGGAGTGCAAATGTCTTTGAGGCACTGATTTCATTTACTTTTGATATCTACTCAGAAGAGGGATTGCTGGATCATATAGGAGTTCTATTTTGATCATTTTTTATTTCAGGAAAGTTTCTTGCATTATAATTTTAGTATTTGGTTCCCTTGCTTTGACTTTTTTCTATAGGGATTGAATATGTTGGATCTTCCTGGCATGTTTTTCAATATTAGTCAGATTCTCTCAAATCTCTGTTTTATCTTTGTTTTTTAGTTTAAAAATTTTTTGTTTTTTAACCTTTTATTTCTCTTAAAGCACTATCTGTGTGTTTATTCACTCTTGTGTGTCTTCCAGTTTACTGTTCAATTCTAATAAATTTTTTTTCTCTTTTTTTTTTTTTTTTATTCTTTCTTGGTTCTGCCACTTCCCTGGCAGAGAGGCTGACTCTAGGTTAAGCCCACCACGTCGGAAGAGAGTGGATGGAGTTAAAACTGCTTTTTAAAACTGCACTGGTAAGGCTTAAGGGGTTGAGACAGCAGGGCCTTTTCTTTTAACTTGGAAGAATTTGGACCAAGGGGGAAAAATGTAGAAAGCTGACAGGTGATCCCTATTCACATCTCCAAGATGTCTCTGAGATGTTGAGCAGAATATTATGTGCTTTTAAAGCGCTAGTGTTTGCCTCTACTTAGAGAAAATTGTAGCAATTTATAATGACTTCATTCTCTGCAGGAAAATACTCAAGGGCAACTACCTTCAGGCCCTTCCCTTCAGAATTCTAGGACTGCAGCAGAGACCATTTTAAAAAGAAGTTTTCAGAAAAGCCTTACTTAACCCTTTAAGATCTCATATGAAGCATCTGTGTTGTCAACGAATGAGGCCTGGAACTTCTGTAGCATCTACTTCATGTCAGGCACCTTATATTGATTACATTATTAAATTCTCCCCCACTATTTTAATAATCACCATTTTAAATGAGAAGAAATGTAAACTCCAAGAGGTTAAGCCCTTGTCTAGGATCACACAAAATGGTGAACATTTGAATTCTGGCCTTTTCTAACTCCATGATCATAAACTACATTGTCTTCTGTTTGAAATTTGAAGGAAACAAAGTAAAACAAAACAATGAAACAGGTGTTGTTTTTCTGACTTCCTAAATTACCTGATCTCTGCTGCCTTATTCTATTTTTCAAATGCTGTCAACCTTACTTTTATTCTCTCCATAGCACATGTATTCCCTTGTAGTGTTAGGTTTCTTCTCTCAGCTCAAATTCTGAAATAACCCAGCATGTAAATGACAGTGGTATGGGAGCAGCATAGGTCTGTAATGGAAGCTTTAGTCCAGAGGACAGAAAACTTTGGGCAAGTCACCCAAACTGTAACTTTGTTTTCTTGTTTCTAAGAAAGAAATAACAAGCCCATAGTTAGTGGCTAGGCTGTGCAGCTCCCAAATGTCAGTTTCTAAAACCACAAGGTTAATGTTTTCTCATGGTCCTGTTCATCGGGGATCCTCCATTAGGGTGTGGTATTTTTGTTGTGCTGATGCTGGATCCCAGGACAACAGAACAGCCACTTTCTGGAGTGTCTCCAGTCCCCATGACAGGAGAAAGAAGAAATTCCATTAGTTTGCTAGAGCTGCCATAACAAAATACAACAGACTGGGGGCTGAAACAATAGAAAAGTATTTGCTTACAGTTCTAGAGGCTGGAAGTCCAAGGTAAAGCACAGGTGCAGGATTGGTTTCTTCTGAGGCCTCTCTTGTTGACCTGACAGCTCTGTAGCTGACCCTTCCTCAGTGCCCACACTTCGGTGCTTCCTCCTCTTATTAGGACACCACTCTTACTAAATTAGAGCCCCATTGTATCACCTCATTTAACCTTAATTACCTATTTAAAGGCTCTATCTCCAAATACAGTCACATTCTAAGGTACTGGAGATTAGGGCTTCAACATATGAATTGGGGATGGCAGGGACACAATTCAGTCCCTAACAGAGGCCATGGAGAGCTGTGTGCTTGACTGTATCTCCATAACGCTTTTCCCATTTTTAACCTGCTGCAGAAGATGCCTTTTAAAATCTGACAAAGTGAGAGTAAAATGGATTATCAAAGACTCTTCAGGGAGCCCATGTCATAGAAATCTGAGATATCGAAAGAATGGAAGCACGCTACTTGTAGACTTGCCCCTCATCCATTAGGTTTTTTCATGCCTCATCAGAGAAAAATTTCGAAAACATACAAGGCAAAGGGAAACCTGTCAAACTCCTCCAGAGACACCACTGAGTGCAGAGGAAAGCATCCCACTTAAGTCAACTTTCTCCTTCACGCACCAGGGCCTTCTCCGGTGGGACTGACACTGAGAGAGCATTGCAGGCTTGGATGTGAAGTGGAAGTTATGAGGTCTTTCCAGCTGAGACTACAAGTCATTTCCCAACTATAGAATATGGGTCCACTAACATGTATCTCCCAATGAGACTAGCCCCTCCATATTGTTAAGACAGGCCTGCAAGTCAATACAGTCAGAAAAAAATCAAAATCTCTAGCAAAGGAGAGATCTTTAATATTTTCTCTATAAAACCATTGCGATCCTTTTGAAAGATCTGGAATTGACTCTTTTCAAGTAACCTTTTTGAAGCTTGCTAATTTATAACTACAAAATTTACCTTCTCCTCCTCTGCTGAACATCAAATGGTGTTGTTTCTCCTGAGTGTCAAAAGGTCATGTCCTCTGCTGACCACAGGCCAGTACCCAGAATGGACGCTAAAGTATCCCCATATAGAGAAGGTGACCAGTAATTTTTATGTGTCATAGAATTGAAATGTGGTATTTTCTAGCCTCTGGCTGAAGACTTCTCTCCATCCTTCCTGTGACATAATTCTTATAAAGAACGGGTTTTTTGTATTTTTTTTTAAATTCTAAGTTTGAAAAAATTCTGAGTCTGTCGTTTTATATTCCTTCAGTACCTCCAGACAGACAGAATGAATGGGGGAGTCCTTTGATCAGACATGCTTCTCCTAGAGATTTTTGATGTAAGATTCTAGTAAACAGAGTAATGGTCCCTAGAGATGCCACCTAGAACTGTGAATTTGGTACTTTACATGGCAAAAAGATCTTTGCAGATGTAAGTCAAGGATTTTGAGATTGAGAGATTATTTTGGATTATCCAGAGGGGCTTAATGTAATCACAAGGGTTCTAAGAGGAAGGCAGAGGGCTGAGAATAAGGGAGAGAGATTTGAAGGTGCTGTGCTGCTGGCTTTGAAGATGGAAGAAAAGATCATAAACCAAGACATGCTGAGAAAAACGAGTGAATTCATTCTCTCCTAGAGCCTCCACAAGGAACAACGTCCTGCATACACCTTGATGTTAACTTATCAAAACCTGGTTCAGACTTCTGACTTTCAGGACTGTGAGATCATAAATCTGTGTTGGTTTAAGCCAGAAAGTTTGTGATAATTTGTTATAGCAGCAATAGAAAACTAATACAAAGGTTCACTCCAAACAGCCCCCAAATGCAATTTGAAGTACAAAATTCTTCCTGCTTTATATTCACCCTTACTGATAATATAAACACTTATTCAACTAAAAAACTCTCAAATCTTCTCCAGGCCTGGTCTTCTACGGAGTTCCAAATGGTCCAATTAAATCACAGGCATATTCTGACATTACTTCTTGTCCTTTCTTCTTATATAAAAGACAAACTGGTTCAAAAAACTTATGACACAGTATTGTAGTATTTTTACCTTTCTCACCTGACCTCTAGACCCATCCCAAACATGTCATTGACTGACTTATGATCTTGCATCTATCTGTATGTTTGAACTTCCGACGATATGTTTCTTTTACACACACACACACACACACACACACACACACGTTCTCTTTTGGGAAACCGTATCCCACTGTCCCTAAATGTCAGCATAATCCCTGGGGTACCCTAAGTGGGACTCACACACCATATCCCCAGGTATGCATGTGTGTAAGAGGGACTCTGTACTCCTTCTTATATAGTTGTTTATTTAACAATATTTATTAAGAACTCGTGGACTCTGGGGCCAGAATGTCTGGGTTCAAATCCCAGCAACTCCCCTTGCTAGCTGTGTGACCTTGAATATTCAATTTAATAAACATTTTAAAAACTTCATTTCATCACATTTAAAATGGGAATAATAGCAATAACTACTACATAGGATTGTTTATGAGATTTGTATGAAAAGATAATATTCATACTTAGGACAGTGACTACCATGTACATAAATGTTTGCTATTATTATTGTATATAATATTATTATATATTATTGTTATTACCACCATGTGCCAACCACCAAAGCTGTAATACTGAAGAGAATGCAGCCGCTGTCCTCAAGGAGCTGTCTTTCTAGTGGGAGATTCAGGTAAGAAAAGAGGCCAGTGTGATTCAGGGCAAATATCAAGAAGGAAGAACAGGTTCTGGGAGCACATGGGTCGCTGCAGAACCCACTGGGAGTGGAGAGGGGGACAGTCAGGTAAGGCTACTTAAGCAGGTAATCCTGCAGGGAAGACCCAGGAAATGAAAAGAGTCTGCTAGGTAAATGGAGAAACTGGGGAGGAGGGATTTTAATGTGGAGTAGACATAAAAAAGGACAAGAATATCTTAGCAGTGGAAACAAAATAGAAGAATGTTCCCTGAAGGACGGACAAGATATGTACAGGAAGGAGAGTACCTCCAGTAAGAAGTAACACCACCTTGATTTATTAGAGCTGTGCAGGTTGAATTTTGTTTTGAGTACAATACACACATTCAAGATTATTATTGCCAAATAATAAAGACTGAGTGGAAATCAACATTTCTGATTCTTATATGGCAGAAATTATATATCTTACAAACTCTCATGCCACTATGATTAAGTGCAGCCAACCATGTGATAACACTCAACCAACACAAAAGATATACTTCCATTTTTTAAAAGAAAAATATCTTGAAGGACTACCTCGAAATCTGGATGACAACTCAGTCACCCAATAAGAAAACAACAATTTAATGTTATTTATAAGTGCTATAGTGCAACATTTCTACAGAGGTTTTCAACACTGATTGGACATTAGAATTACGTAGCGAGAAAATTACCTGTTCTCAGGCCTCATCCCAAACCAATTAAATATTAACATCGACAGATTGGACTTGTCCAACAGCATTTTTTAAAACTTCCTAGGTGGTGATAATGTGCGACCTGTGCAGCCAGGCATAAGAATGACTGACTTAGCATTATCTATAAGATTTTAAGATTTTTGAAATATTTCAAACTTTCTGATTAAATGATCTATTTCAATTCAGAGTACTCAAATTTGTTGGACAACAAAAAGGGAGAGATAACTGAGCTATTAAGTTGGTACAATGGGAGCTGCTATTTCAATGATTTAATTGATTTTGCAGTTTGGATTGTCTTTTTGCCTTCATATATACTCACAAGTCTAGTTATTGACTTCTATTGTTTTAAGTCACTTTGTTTTGTTTTTAAAGATAACTTCAAAGGTTGTTTTGGTAACACCCTTCTGACATTTTATTGTATTGCCAACTGAACACTCCATTAATGGGAAAGGACCATGCGTTTCTACAAACTCATTTATTTTGGGGGAAGAAAAAATGCATGCATGTCAGTCAGTCAAGAAACAAGTCACAGGCTGCAGAAAAATGTCCTGCTGAACAGAAAATGAGGCAATGGGCAGGAAACAAAGGGCACCATAATGGAAATCTTTCAAGCTTGAATTAAGTTACCGACTAATGAGGATCCTGCAGGGAACAGTGATAAGGGGGCTGGATGTTTATTAAATAACTATTCTTGCAAATTACCTGACTGATGGTGTTGCTGGCAATGCCCTGAAGATCCCCCTGATAAGGCAGGACCTAAGGGGCAGCAGCCATTAAGCAATTTACATGCAGAAGCATCTGAAAAGAAAGTAATTATGAATTTTCTTTATGTGTATTCCAGGAGGAGAAATAGCATTATTTATCAAAAGAAAGATACTTCAGCAAATATGCCTTAAGAAATCAGACCTGGTTGACAGACAATTTAAAAAGAAGGATCTCTCATTTGCTATTCACCTACATCTGTGTGATGCATTGATGATATGTTGACACTAGACAATCGGTGGCAAGCCCGATGGATGCCTGGAGTTAACAGGAGGGAAGAGGGGGAAGCAGAAGAGCCTCAATTCTTTCTCTCTCTCTCTCCATCCACCGCACAACCCCCGCAACACACACGCTTTCTTTTTTCTCAAAACTTCCCCCTCTTCAAGGGAAGGAAGAAAAATCTTACAGTTTGAGAGACATTTATGCATTAATTTATTCAATATGCACTTAGTGAGACATTTCCTAATATAACATAAGTAGTTCTAGGCCCTGGGTGTACAATGGTGACTTGAACACAGCCCCTATTCCTGAAAGACACTTGATCTTGTAGGGGAAACAAACATGAAACAAATAATTACAGTGTCATGTAGGAGAAAATTGTGCTTCACTAAAAAATAATGTATTGTTAACATCCAGCACATCCTTCTGAACTGAGTACAGCTGTTCATCGCCTTTGAGCTATTTTTCAAGTCTGCAAATTGTAGATAACTGATAGCAGTGCAGAATAATTCTTGCCTACAGATATACAAACACTGTCCTGTCTGGTGGAAGTCCAATTGACTTCTCTCTCCCACTATGGAAGTTCATTTTACCTCCATTTGCACACTCATTTAAATACTCCTGATTTATAAATGTGTCTGGTTTTCTACTTCTTTGAAACAGTTGTAACACCTTTGCTGGTTTTCTCATTGTAGGTTGGTTTTTAAATCTGTATGAGAGTTATGATTTTACTCTTAATAGGGCTTAGAACACAGTATCCCAAAATATGGCACCTTGGCATTTGAATATTTTAAGCTGAAGAAATACGAGAAACAACATATAGAAAGGATTTTCTGACCTTCACCTGAGCAGGTCATAAAACCTTCGTGGGAGAGGTGTCCTCCCTAGTCCTGGAGGAAAGAAGCTTCTGAAGAGGAAGAGAGGAATCTGAAAAACAGGCCTTGATACATTTGGTCTTTCCCCTAGTTTATTATGTTTACTTCATACTTCCTTTGTCTCAGCCACATTTCTCCATGACTTTCCATTTCTCATCAAGCCTAGCATAAAAACACTCAGGTATAACCACTTCTTTGGGTCTTCATTTCCTTGTGAAGGCTCCCATGTAGTGTAAAATTTACACTAAGTAAATTTGTATGCTTTTCTCTCGTTCATCTGTCTTTACTATAGGGGTCCCAGTCAATAACTTAGAAGGATAGTGGAAAAAAGATTTGCTTTCTCCCCAATATCTGCTTTTGAAATGACCTTTAAACAGCAGACTTCCCATTAAGGTGGCAGACTGAAAGGGGGTAGCAATATCCCCTGTGGCTCCAAACACACAGACTTGCTGGATACAGTTTTAAAATAATAGATACATAGCCAAACTCAAAAATAAGAAAGAAAAACCTCCAGCTGCCAGAAACAAAGAAAGAACCAATAGTCATAGATATGAGCCAGAGCTGAAATCCTGTAGCTCACAGGAAAGGTAGATTGGACGCATACTTCACCTTATGTCTCTGCAGGCCCCACACTGGTGCTAAGATGGAAAGAGCCTATTTCATAGGGCTGGGAGCTAGAAGGAAGTTACAACATATGCGAATGGGTGGAGGAAAATCATTGCCAGCATCCTGCCCTGGGCCACATGTAGAAATTGAGTCATTGAAAGATAGGGATCTAAAGCCTATGCTATGTAGGTGAAAAGCCTGAATTGAAACATTCATTTGATTAGAAACCTCAAGCCAAAAAACTAAATTAAAAAACCAGTGAATCCTGTAGGACCTGAATAGGAAGGTTTTTGGAGTAGTTCCAGCAAGATATGGAACTAAGAAACTAAGGCAATGACAGTGAGGATCTAGAGAAGGTGGGGTGAAGTCAAGAGATCATCAGGAGGCTGAACAGCTGGAGCTACCCCCAGGTTGTATCAGGGAAAAAGGGAAAGTTGTCTACAATAATTCTCAACTTCTTTACTCCATTAACAGAGAGAATAATGGTGTCATTTATAAGAATGGAAGGAGGGATAGTGAACAGAATGAGCTGGGAATGGAGTTGATAATGTTTTGTGTTTGGGTCATGTTGAGTTTAAGGTCTAGATGGACATGTCCAGCAAACAGGTCTGCAACTCAGGGGACGGTCCAGGTTAGGGACAGAAATTTAGGAATCAGCAGGTAGTAATAGGAATGAATAGGATTTCCCAGGGAAAGTGTGCCAAGTAAGAACTAAAAAGGAAGAAAGACAAAACTTTGAGGAATATGAACATTTAAGGGGCAGGTTAAAGAAAGGAAGCTCACAAAGTAGACTGAATATCAGCAACCAGTTAAGTAGGAGGAGAAAATGGGGTCACAGAAGTCAACTTAGGAGTTTCCAAAAAGAGGCCACAAATGATAAAGAAGATTGGAAAACTGTGATGGCATGAAACTGATTTGAGGAATTTGAAAGAAGATGATTGAATCTAAGATTTAGGAAGTCATTTTGAAGAATTTTAAGTGAATATTTGGGGTCCATTGCTTTAAAAACTCATTCATAAGCTATGCAGCAAAATAGGATTATGACTAGTGACGGAGCTAAGATTCAAGGAAGGTGTTTTGTGTATTTTTTTTCCCAGAAAGTGGAAGACATGAGAATAAAAATTTCCCATACCAATGTGAAACATAAACAAGTTCAATTGTTGACACAGACACAAACAGTAATAATTCTTTATATAGTACTTTGCAATTTTGAAACACTTCAATATATATCATCTCCTTTAAAAGTTGAAACTCCTTAAAATGCACCTTAAGACCCATTTCATCTCTGGAAACAGGAATGAGAAAGGCCAAACACCTTGTCCAAAGTCATGCAGCTTGTGATTGGTGGCAACTAGAATAAAACCAGATGGTTTGACCTACTTCAGTGTCAGCACCTCTGGAGACAAAAGTGGCTCCACCTTGAATGCGAATCTGCTATGCTGTCTTCTGATTAACTTCATGAATGCCTCCTGGTTTTTACTTTATTGACTGTCAACTAGCGTAAGAACAGAGCAAACTTGATGCTGTCCACAAATTACGGGCTGCAACACACATGGCATTCTTACCTGTTCTGGAGGGTTCCCTTTAACCATCTTGCTGGAGCAGGGATGCCCTTTCCCTGTGCGATAGAAGCCTTGGGTCTGAGGAGCAGCAGTGTGGAAATCTACCTGCCTTGCTGCTGCCTAAGACTACGTTTCTGTCTGTAAGTTCTCTCAATAAATCACCCAATACCAACAAAAGGAAAAAAGAAAGAAAGAAAAGAAAACTCTTTACTGGTTTTTTGTTTGTTTGTTTGTTTGTTTTTGAGACGGAGTCTTGCTCTGTCGCCCAGGCTGGTGTGCAGTGGCCGGATCTCAGCTCACTGCAACCTCCGCCTCCCGGGTTCAGGCCATTCTCCTGCCTCAGCCTCCCAAGTAGCTGGGACTACAGGCGCCAGTCACCTCGCCCGGCTACTTTTTTTGTATTTTTTTTAGTAGAGACGGGGTTTCACCGTGTTAGCCAGGATGGTCTTCATCTCCTGACCTCGTGATCCGCCCATCTCGGCCTCCCAAAGTGCTGGGATTACAGGCTTGAGCCACTGCGCCCGGCCTACTGGTCTTTACTATAGAAGGATGTTTATGGTGACGGCAAAATTTGCTCCTCCAGTCTAGTCATATACTGAGTGAGGCTGTGAACCCAAAGGAAGGAACAGTTGGGTTGCCTGGAGAGGGCTGCCATGACCTGAAGGTATCAGAGCCCAACCAAGAGTGGCCAATGGGAATGATCTTCCCAGTGCAGACAAAAAGGGGTGCCTTGTCTGTAGGGAATGTAAGAGAAAATAAAATCAGCCAAAAATCACTCTGCTTTTTATTTTTTATCACCAAGGGCCAACAATTTGAAACAATGTCAATAATAAAATGATCCTCCCCACAAATTTTTCATTTGTATAAGTTTTAAACAATTGCTGCACTACTGCTGAGTTTTATTACTATATATGTAAACCTCCAATTAACCCATTTTTGTCACTTAGCCTTTCATAAACATTGTACTCTACATAGAAGTTAATTTGAGCTATACAGTTGGCCCCTGAAATGTGCTTGTTTTGAGATTAAGTGTATAATGGTAAGGAATGGTTTGAGGTCATTTTGGGTGATGTTTATGTCTCTGACTCCTGTGATACTCATATCCCTGTGTGTGAATAAGAGATTCATAAGAAGCAACAATCACACATGGATTCTAAAGACAAGGAAACAGCTTCAGTTACTAGTTACTTCAATTGTATCACTCATTTTGAATTTTTATTTGTGATTGATCACTTTTTTTTTTTTTTTTTTGAGACTGAGTTTCACTCTTGTTGCCCAGGCTGGAGTATAGTAGCCTGATGTAGGCTCACCGCAACCTCCATCTCCCAGGTTCCAGCGATTCTCCTGCCTCAGCCTCCCGAGTAACTGGGATTACAGGCATCTGCCACCACATTCTGCTAATTATTTTTGGATTTTTAGTAGAGTTGGGGTATCTCCATGTTGGTCATACTCCCTGGTCTTGAACTCCCGACCTCAGGTGATCCGCCCACCTCTGCCTCCCAAAGTGCTGAGATTACAGGCATGAGCCACCACGCCCTGCCTCAAATTTTAAAAGTATGAAATAGAGTGCAAATTTCAAGGAGTACTATTTTTGTTAGGTAAGTGCAAATTTAACTCATATGTAAAATATTTTACTGAATTTGGATATCTTTAAAAATGAAATGAATTATTTTAAATCAATTGAAAACTACAGAGCAAATAAGTATGATTAGTACTGATTATTAATGGCCATTTCTGAAAATAACTTTATTGTATTGGAGGAAGTATTAAAAAATGATCCTCTCTGGGTATCAAATATGTGAAATACACTATTGTGGATGAGGAAGGCCAGGAAGTAGATAAATGTTGGTTCACTCCTCCAAATTTAAATCTGTTGCTTAAAATTATCCTGGCCAACTTGAATAGCATTTTAACAAAACTTTTGCAGCGAACAAGGAGGTTATGTAGATTATTAGGGTGACTGTATATTCTGGTTTGCTGAGGAAAGCTTCAGTTTAAGTGGTTGCCCACTGTCACCATTAATAAAACTTCTTTTCCCTCTCAAAGGTGTTCCTCACATTGGTCACTCTGTAGATGATGGACAAGTTGTGCCCACACAGAACAAAGTTTAGAATCTGAAATACTGTTTTTGTTCTAAAGAGATGAATGTTAAGGACCGCCTAGTAGTAAGAATGGCAATTGACAACTTTACTTTCAATTGCAAATTAATATTAAATAACCAGTGAGTAGTGAAGGGAGATCATGAGTCTGTTTAAATGGCAATAAGGTGCAGCTCTTTTCATTGGTTGGACTTGCAGATGAGTAGTGTAGAAGAAAAGCACTGGTGTGGATCATCAAGTTTCTATTTCTTTGCTTGACAGTTTTGAAAGGAATGCCAGAGTGATGATATACAATGTAGACAGAAGAGGAGTTTGAGGGTGAAATTTGAAAATTATCAAAGCTGGGGTCAAATCAAGGAGAATGGAAAGGGAGGCCATGCCAAGTATTTGAGGAGGCAGAGAAATGTATGTGGTGGACAGTGTGGGTGAGAGCGGCTGAGTTCAGTAGAAAAATGTCTAACTGCTGAGAGAAGAAATCTATATTCTGAGTTTAAAATAAAATCTCAGTGTGACTCAGACACTAGATAAGACCAAATGATGCAAGCCCTGGGAGAATATTTTTCCACAGGGTAGTTGTGAATGGAAGCCACCATAACTGTGCTGTGTTCTTCTGTGTTTCTTTGTCTTTGTGTGTGCCCTTTTTGGATAGGAACACTCATTTCCCTGCATTTGCTGAATAAATTCTGAGCTATCTTTTAAAAGGCAGTGTAGTGTGGTGGCTTTAAGCATGAACTTTGGAAGTAGAGTACTTGTGTTTGAGTCCTACCACTATCACTTTGTAGCTGTGTGGTCCCACGCCAGTCAATCTCTGCACCTTAGTCTTGTTATCTGTAAAATGGAGGTCATGATATTGCTTACCCTGGGCAGTGGTTGCGAAGATGAAATGAATTAAATGTTTGGTACTTAGGATGAAACCTGGATCCTGATAAATACTACATGAATGTGAGCAATTGCTTAAGACTAGACTAAGAAATTACTTCCTCTTGGGAACATTTTCCAGCTCCGCTTCCAGGCTGTCATGGGGCATCCTCCAATAAGGCCCTGTGTATAGCAGGCCAACACTGTAATGATTTGTTTTATTTTATTTTACCACTCATATTAAACTCCTTCCACTAAAGATTGGGTCTCACAGATTTCTACAGCCCACTGTCTAGCTGAGTTCTTCATAGCAGTAGGTGCTCGATAAATGTGGATTAAATGGATGAATGAATGAATGCTGGCAATTCATCTCTTCAGGTCTCTATCTTTGAAAGGGAAAATACTTGAAGGGAAAATATTAAGCCAACTTTTGTGGCAGAAGGCTGAGAAAAGAGGAATTTACTCCTCAACCACTAAAACCTGACTTTTAAAAAGCAGAGCAATTTTTAGCTGATTTTATTGTTCTCTTACATTCCCTACAGACAAGGCACCCGTTTTTGTCTGCACTGGGAAGATCATTCCCATTAGCCACTCTTGGTTGGGCTCTGATACCTTCAGGTCATGGCAGCCCCTCCAGGCCACCCAACTGTCCCTTTCTCTGGGTTCACAGCCTCACTTTTTCTTAGCTTTATCAGTTTATTTTGATATGCCTTGTGTTTGTCCTCACAGTTAGTTTCTGTAATAACATGACATTTAAAAAATGTATTTAGGCCCTGTGCTAGCAACTAAAATACAACATAAACTACTCCAGGGTGGAGGCAGACCCAACCCTTCTGAACCTCAGAGTAATGTCAGCAGGGTTGCATCCCTGCAAACGCTCTACTGGAGGATCTTTGCCTCTTCTGATGGCTCTGAGATGGGAGAGTTCCCTGACCCCCTTACAGGACTCGAAATAGGGGTGGCTTGTTTTGCTCGGCTTCCAGTTCAAATCCCTTGTGGGAAGGAGAGCATGCAGGTGAGTGGGGGCAGGAGCTGGGGTGAGTGCTGTTAGGTGCTGGCAGGAACAAACCCCCATGCCTGCCCACAGCAGTGTCTAGCAGTTTCCCATGACCTCTGGAGTCCCAGAGGATATGTATGACAAGCAGTACCCTTTTAGCGGTTGCTGTTGTGGATGGCTAAGTGTTAACGAGCTCAGTGGAGAGTCAGAGTGACAGACACCCTGCCCTTTTGGTACCTGGCTTCTCCTCCAGCTTCTCTGGCATCTGTCTGTCCAGGAAGAACCAGGTCACATGGACTTGAAGGGTGGTGAATGGGGAGACTTCATTAAGCAGTGGAAGTGACTGTCAGCAGAAGGGGAGCTGGAAGGGGGATGGTGCGAAAAGGAAGTGATCTTTCCCTGAAGCCCAGCATCTCTGGCTGAGTTCCTCACCAAAGTCGTGCCATCTGAAGTTAAGCTGCATCTATTGTAGTCTCTGATACTCAGTTGCTGCTTCTCCTCCAGACATTCAGCCACTTGTTCTCTTCTCTGCCACACCACTCTGCTTCTCTGCCAGTGGAGTTTGGGGTTTTTATGGGAACAGGATCAGGGGGTGTGGCAAATCAGGGTGGTCTTGGAAAAGGCGACATTTGAGTGGGAAAACAAGGATGTAAAGTTCTCATTTGGGGCCACGGGTTTAGACTTGTGAGTGAAACCCTTGCCAAGGGACTCCGCCCTCTTCTACCCAGTATTTCCCTGCCTTCTGTCCTTATCAGCTCCAGGTGTTTCTTGGCATGTGTTGACATCATTCCAATTTATTTATTTCTCCTCACATGGCCTTCTCTCTGTGTTTCTTCTTGTGTCTCTCTTCTCATCTAAGAACACCTGCTATTGGATTTAGAATACTCCCTAATCCAGGATCGTCTCATCTCAAAAGATCTTGAGATCCTCAATTATGTCTGCAAAGATTCTTTTTCCAAATAAGGTCACATTCACAGGATCCAAGGGTTAGGACATGAAAATATCTTTTGGGGAGCCATTATTCAACCCACTACATAGAGTAACAGTGTTCAGTTAATCCAAAGACCCCTCACAAATAAGAAGTTGGAGAAAAAAAAAATTCCCCTTTGCAAAATGAGGATTGTTAGGAATTGAGTAGATCCCAGTCTGTTATTTAAGAATCCTTGATGGGGACAAGTACCCTGGAAAGAGGCTGAAAAATATCAGGATCCCAAGATGCCAACAAAGAGGCTTCAGTTTACACCGATCTCATCTCAGAGAACAGTAGGAGCCAAAAATATCACAGAGAATACTGTCAGTGGGCAGAGTGTGGGCAGAACAATCTGTGGACTCTGCAGGCACATCAGTTGGGGTAGGTGATGGCTGACCTGGTCTCTCTCTTGACAGAGGGAGAGAGTAGAGCAGCTTGGAAACTGCAAAGCATTCCACAGGACTGGCTGGGCTGGGATGAGGTTGGGAGCAAAGACTGAGCATTGTGCAGTTGTTCTTAGGATGGATTTTCCTTGAGAAATAGTCTGGGCCCTTTCTATCATCTGTCAGGAGCTCCCCAGAGGCACTAACAAAGGACTCTTTCACACTGAAAGGTCTCTGGACTTGATGGTCCATGAAGACTCAATGAGCTCATTTTTTTTCTCCCTTCTAAGTTGCTGCACTCCCATACCGGCAAATGCACATTCATTATCTTGTCACAACTCTGCTAAAGGATAAATTTTAAAATAATGGTGCTCTGTACCACAGCAATAATTGCCTCCAAACTATCGTGTATTTGCTTTCTTCGAATGTGTACAAATGAAGTCAGAAGATCTGCCTGCATTTGTTTTCCAGCTTGTTCAGCTGGGAATGCAAACTGGAAAAATCAGCGTAATTTCTAAGTGCCCCAAAGATTTGAGATGAAGTTCGTTACTACCCCTCCCAACGCCAACCAGATGGAGCTAGATTTCTAATAACTACCACAAATGTTTTCAAAAAAATCTTTTTAAAACAACTTTCTAGCCTTGTTTTGCTATATTCCCAAAACACTGAACTTCCCTTTTTATCAGCTTTTGATGAATGATCAGAAATCTTATTTCCAACTTCTATGAGTGAATATGACTCCATTAGGCCTGCTTACCCCCATGACACCAGAACTGCAATGGTTTTGAAACCCATCAAGGCAACAACAGACAAGTGAGTTTCAAAGTCATCTATTTATTTTTTTCAAAATAGTATATTGGACATTTATTCTTTGCTTTGATCATTTTATGGTATCTTGAATTTCCCCATAGCTCTTCATTTTGAAATGTCATAGCTTTTAACTTTCATATTTTATTAATAGGCTAAAAATCTGGCAGAAAGTAAAACAATAAAGCCTTTTTCTACAGTTTTTCATTACTACATACAGTTGAATGCTGTGGCCACTAGGGTTTTGAAGCAAGGTTTTGAAGCAAGAAGAAAATTATAGAATGTTAACTATGAAAGTAATTGTTTGGCTTTATGGCATGAAAACAAAAGGAAGTTACAAAATAGGGGCTGTAAATAGACGGTATGTGTAATGATGCCTTCCACTAGTATTGCATGTAGAACAAAGGCTGCTGGGCTCAGAAGTTTTGTATAGTAACTCTAGCTTTCAGTAGGAGTCTATTTGGATATTGGCTACTGAGTAATAATATCCCAGAATCTTAAAGGAGGGAAAGATACAGAAACCAAATTAGTAGGGCTCAAGAATGGAGAGGAGCCTAGATTAGGGAGTCAGCAAACACAAATATCTCAAGAAATTTGGAAGTGATAAAACAATACAAGACTTTAGAAAAGGTACAGAACCTTTCAAACTTCAAATTTACTTGAAAGATCTAAACTAGAAAATTTCAGTAAATATTAGTTTCACTTATCTCCTGTACTTTATATGCAACTAATGAAGAATCAGACAAAAGGAGCTATCAGAGTTCTTTGGTTGCTAGCAACAGAAGCTGACTGACTGACTTAGAGGAAAGGGAAGAATGTGTCAAAAGGATATGGGGTAGTTTATAGAATTAAAAGAAAAGCTGAAGAATTAGTTCTTGGGAAAAGACATGAACAAAGGCAAGGTTAGAGGATGTGGTAGTAGCATCTAATGTGTGGCCTGTTCTATCAGAATCACAAAGATGAACACACATTAGCTATTTACAATCTTAATTCCTCAGCTAAGACTCCAGTTCCAAGGAGAGTCCCTGAATGATCAGCCAGTGTCACACAGCAAGATCAAGGTGAACATCTTGATTGACAGTTCCAGCAAGATTATTAGTCCCAAATTGGACAATGCTTCTTTGCAAAATTGGGCTGTTGTTACCTAAAGAAAGGGGAACAGATACTAGGTACACTAGGTACACAAAAACAAGAGATCCCACCGTGGCATTCTACAGTGTTTGGTAATCTATTCAGCAGCACATAAATACCAGTTGCAATCATTGTGATTCTATTGGTGGAGAGGGCTAGAAAAAAAAGGAAAAGGAAGAAATTGCTTAGTTTAAAAATGGAAGATAGTGAAATACTGAAAACGGTGGCTAGAAGAAGAGTTTGTGGGTTTCAGCAAGTTACACTAAAAAGGGAGAAACTGAATCTGAAAACAAGGAATAACTGAAGAAGAAAGATTCAGAGAAGTGAGTGGAAGAAGAAATTTTGAGGATGGAGGCATTGGCCCAGGCCAACACTCCCATCTCTACCCAGTCAGGAAGCAAAGAATAGAGATGATAAAGAAAAGAAGAAAAATCTGTGGCAGAGAGAAGTTAAGGCACTGCCTACTCAGTGGCATGCTCTTAATGTTTCTGAAAAGTGAAAGGTGGTGTCCAGGGTTGGGTAGGGGGCTGCAGAGAACGCTGAAAAGAAGAAACAGGAGAAGCAGAAGGAGAAGGAAAAGCAACCTGAAGCATTTTATAATTTGGAAGCAGAAACATTCAAGTTGCCAGAATTTGCCTGCCAACCAGAGAAACATGTAATCCTAATTCCTGGATGTCACAGAGTACTTACATGAAGCAAACCCCTCCACCCAGCTTGCTGCCTTCTCTTTATCAGACTGTGTAGTAAAGGATTTAACCCTACCGAAAAAAGACGTCTGGCCTTTGCCCTCCACTGCTGTGAGGTAATCTTTATTTGGCTGAGATCCTTGAATTAGTCAAATTAGTAACAATATTATTGGGTTTGGAGCTGGACACTCCAGAAAGACCATCAGTGTAATTTAGGATGGGGCTCTGGGTCACACAGTGTTAGTTGACCTGAAGACTGAGATCAATCACATAGACAATTAATCAATCATGCCAACATAATAGAACCCAACAAAAACTCTGAACATTGAGGCTTGGATACAGTCTTCTGGTTGGCAGTACTCCGAGTATGTTGTCACACACTGATGCTGGGAAACTAACATGTCCTGACTTTACAGGGAGAGGACACAGAAGCTCCATATTTGGTACTTCCCTTACTCTGTCCTGTGTTTCCTCTCTTGGCTTATTTTAGTCTGTATCCTTTCCTTGTAATACACCATAATCATGAGTGTAACTTCTTTCAGTGAATTCTGTGAATCCTTCTAGCAAATTCTGAAATCTGAGGGTAGTTTTTGGAAGCCCCCAAACTTGCGGTAGGTGTCAGAAGTGAGACTGTCTTGGGAATTCTTCCTTCTGTCTTTGCAGTTGGCCAAACTCCTTGCAGAGAGACTTTGCATGGTGCAGAATTACTTGCTTCTGGTCAACCTGGAAACAAACAAGTGAGACTAGGAAGAATAGGTCCAGAGTGGAAGGTAAGGAAGACCTGCCACCTCACGATGTACAATCTGACATCCATAGCAGGACATCCCTGGCCTGCTACCCCTTCAAAGCATCAAGGACACAGGAGACAACAGATGCAGAAAGTACAGTGCAGACTGCAGAGGCACATATTATTTTAGTCCCATTCAGAAACTTCCCTGTTTTGTCAATTCTCCTACCTTCATTCCCACGCACATTCAGATGCTGTCCTCTCAAATACCTGGCCCTGTTATTTACAAGAAGACTCATTCATCATTATGGCAGATTGAAGATAGCCATAAATTCTTTGACACTTCTCTCATTAAAAGAAGAAATCTACGGTCCATCTCCTAGAACCTGGGCCAATTGTGACTGCTTTAACCAATAGAATATAGCTGAAGTGATGCTGCATATTTTCTGGGCTCAGGTCTTGATAAACTAACAGCTTCTACTTCTTGTCTTTTGGAGCATTGGCTCTGGGGGAAGCCAGAGACCATATAAGAAATTCAAAGTAGCCACTTGAAAAGATGACTGGCCAACCTCAACTGTTCTTGCCATCTGAGCCCAGGTGCCAGACATGGGAGAGGAAGCCCCCTAAGTATTCCAGCCTCAGCAGGTGCAATCTAGAGAAGAACCAGGAAACAGCCAGAGCTGAGAAGACAGATATATGGCCCTACTAAAACCATTCAATCATCTATGGTTATTTGAGTCATTGCAGATGAGGCTGCAGTCAAGAAGGAGCAGAGACAAGCTATCCCCAACTGTGCCCTGCCCAGTTTCCTAGCGACAAAACTGTGAGATAAAATTAAAGAGTCATTGCTTTATATCACTAACTTTTAGGAAGTTTGTTATGCAGCAGTAGATAACTATTTCATTGCCTCATAAATGGAGCCCAGCCTTTCATAGGTGGAGACTCAGCTCTTTTGTACCCATGGGTCTTTTCTTTCTTATGCTTACTGGGGCCTAGTTCTCTCTCATACACAGAGCCATGACCTTCTGATCACTGACAGCTATAGAGAACTGACCCTGTTAAACATACAAGAATTCAACCCTCTCACTTGAGGACCTGCCCTCTTACCACACAGGGACACAACCTTCTCATAGCCACAGAAAACTGCTCTTGACATACACACAAGGACTGAATATCCTCCCATCTGGGGACTCAGACCTCTCACACACCTGGTACACCATCTTATAATCTTACACCCACTTGGAGAGTGGTGCTCGTTTGGGTGACCTGCCCTCAGAGGTGCATCTGTCTTGCATCTGTCTCTCACAAGCAAGGCTTAGCCTTGCTCAATCCCTCTGTCTCCTCTCCCACCTCCCCGCTTCTCTCTCACACACACACACACTGATACAGCACCCACCTCCTCCCCTGCCTTTCTCTTTTCAGCTACAACGCACACTTAACAGTGCCTTGTGGAGACTATGAGGCTACCTTTAGAGTTTGATGCATTGAGTTACTTCTAATGACAGAAATTGCAAACTCTTAGGAGGGGAAGGTTGTGATAGGGTAGATGGCTAGGCAAGGGAGTGGAATTGAGTGTGATGTTTGGGGCCATGCTGTCACAAAAGGAGCACACACTAAACCAGAAAACCTAAGACCCAGAATATCCAGTCCCCAATACCGCTGTAAACTTTAATTCTCATCACTCTTCCACTTACTGAGCTGCAATTTCCTCATCTTTAAAGGGAGCACAATCACCTCACAGACCACACTCTCCATACCTGCCACTGACATGCTCAAATCCAAGCCCTGAGTCCCTTTGGTAAACAACTCCATACTAGATGACCCAAGAAAAGGAGAACTCCCTCCCTAACTCCTCCAATGACACCAGGAGCTTACATCTTGAATGAAGGAGGAAAAGGAGTTATTTAATTTCTGGGTAGGAAAAATCAGCCAGCAGAAAGAGATTTTGTTAATGACACATTTCCAAGAATGCTAGATCCACTAACAGTTATCAGGTACGGGTCAAAAAGCAGTTATAAATGTAACAGTCAATTAAAAACCCATTGTAACTTATCAAAAAGAATCTGTGTCACTTGTCTATGGGCTCAGCTGAGATCATTGAGCTGAAAAGAAAGCTGACTGAAGTGGCTCCCTCCTTTCCTCAAAAGGCACACCCAGCAATCTGTGAAATTATGTTCTACAGCCCCAAAACAAGGGTGGTGATTTGGTATTTAAAACTTGCTTGGCTTAAGTTGGGCACAGTGGCTCACTCCTATAGTCCCAGCTACTCAGGAGGCTGAGGCAAGGTGGGAGGATCTCTTAAGCCTGGGAGTTTGAAACTAGCCTGGGCAACATAGCAAGACCATGTCTCTAAAATATATATAAAAAATAAAATAAAAATTGATTAGCTTGTCACTATAGAACATTCCCCAGGCTTTGGCAATGGAGGTGCAGATTAGGAAAAGCCAACAGGACCAAGAGGAACCACGAAGGAACAGCTACCACTATTTCCTTATCTGCTTCAAGAGAGAACCCACTTGGGCACCCAGAACAAGAATGTGAAAGGATCCACAGGAAGCACCTGAGAAACTGAGACAAATGGATGGAAATGTCTCCAGAGGACAGAAACTGAGGAACCTGCTATTAAATCGCATCTTTATGTTTCTATTTGCTTCTGTTTTGATAAACCATCTGGCCCTGAGTTTTCTATTTAGAAAATGATGCTGATTCACCAAATTATCTTCACCTTCTTTCCAGGTCTCAGGCTGGCAACGGTTCTTTTTTGGGACATTTCAAAACAGGAACTGGGATTTAAAACTCCAAACAAGTTGTAGCCACTAGAATCTTAAAGAGTCTTTAAAGTTACAAATGGATCTTTGAGAGGCTGATGGAACTATGGACACCCTCCCCCAAATAATACATACATGCATGTACACATGAGTTTGCATACAATTTCAGGTAACCTGAGTCAATTGGATCTCAACCAATAAGAAGTAAAATGACTTGCCCAAGATCACATACTAGTTAGAGGAAACCAGCATAGAGCCCACCCATGTCTTCTGTCTTCCAGTGTAGTATATTTTATGCTCCACATTCTGTGCATTGGAAAACAGGTCTTCCAAACTTTAAGCTCCATGAGGGCAAGTCTTATTCACCAACCTAGCATCTAAGTGCCCAATAAATAAGTGACTCATTCACTTACTGATGGAGAAGAGTAAACAACAACAACAGAGGACTTCCAAATCAACAACAAAAAAAACAGATTAAGAATCATTATCAACAGTTTTGTTTCTAATGTTTCCAACTCTCAGCAGATTTGAACTTCTATTCAACTCATTCCAAAATAAATGGTTTTTACACACACACACACACACACACACACACAAAGAATCACCCATGGGTGCTTACATAGATGCACTGATAAAAAATACCATAAAATCATATTTTGGTAATATTGATAATGTTTTCTGTAAATCCCTTTTCTCCACTAACATGCTTAATTGTTTACAAAATACCTTTGTTTGGCATTTTCTAAATCACACTACTATATAAAACCCAAATCTTCACTTTTCAAAAGAATTACAGAGTAGCATCTGTTGTATGTAGCACTACTAAATCAGGCTACAATTAATTTTAACTCATGTGGGTATATGTACATGGTAAGTACAGTTTCTTATACAATTATTAAATGTAATCAGCCTGTTACTCTTCAGTTTCAATCCTAGTGCCTTTTATTCTTGAGAAAGCACACTCCCTAACTCTCTTACTTCATGCCCCAGTAAGGTCAGTTTCAAGCCCTCCGTGTGATTACTGATGAATTTCTCTTAGCTTTTACTACATATACTTCTTCACTTCTTTCTTATACTTGTGTCTTTCCAGTCTTAGTTCTACAAATATCATTAATCTATATAGGGAAGCTTCTCATCAGAACACAGAATTCCCTGTATTTGTTTCTTTAATCACCTCCACTAAGGACACACTTCTATCTCACTCAGCTCAGCCACAGGTGGGACTCCGCCCCCAGCCTGAGGCCAACACTAGCCTTCTCCCCTCATCTGTCCAGGAGGCTTTTTTAGAAATCAGTAAAGATGTGATGTAGTCTTGAGTATAGTCTTGATATGTCAGGGATGCCAGAAGCCATATCCTTTTCCTCTCTGCCCCAGTACAGCCAGAAGAAAGGCATATGACTGGAGCTCAATGAATTAGATGTTCTCTTCCAGGACTTTGAATCTTGAGCAAGGGACACAAGGACCACTCAGATTATTTAACCTAACCTAACCTGTCCCTTCCTGCTGGAGGATGGTGACTGGGGCTTCTGCTTCCTAGGTCTCCAGGCTTCCCATTAATTCTGCAAGTCCCCTCCCTGCGTCAACGCCACCCAAGCTTATCAAGTTCTCTTTCATTTAAGTTAGCTCAAGAAATTCCTGTGCTTGCAGCAGAATAACCCTGACTGATTAATGAAGAAATCCAGGGAGCAGGCTAAACCAGACCATTCCCCTTCCTCTTTGATGCCACAGTCATGATCATACCACTAGAAGGTGGTTAACTGCTTCTCCTCCACCAGCTATTTTAGAAGGTCACTCCATCAGCAGGGAAACAGGCCCCCTAATTAAGAAGTAAGACATCTGGATACTGGCTCTGGCTGTGCCAATAACCAGCTATGAATCTCAATGTTATCCATTCACTCTCAATGTGGCAAGTAGTAGTGGCAGCTTATACTTATTGAGGACTTAATATGTGCTAGGCACTGTTCAAAGTGATACACATATATATATTTATGTATAAACACACATACATACATATGTACACACATATATAACACATATATAACTACATATAGTCATTTATTCCTTATAACAATCTTATGAATAAATTACAGTTTTCCCTATTTTTCAGAAGGAAAACTGAGGCATGGGGAGGTTAAGTATCTTACTCAAAGTTACACGGCTAGGAAGTAGCTTGAACCCAGAAAAGCTAGCTCAAGCATATGTACTCTTAGCCACTACACTATGCTGCTCCTGTGGGTCTTGGTGTCCTTTTCTCTAAGTTGTAATTAGACTACTTTGAAGATACTGAGATTTATACTCTAATCATAAGACCATTGTGACCCAGTATCATGGGTCCAGGACTGCTCCACACATAATGGTTTAAAGTTTTAGCTCTTTCAGAAAAGCCTTGGTTCCTCCTGTCAGCTCCAGATGAATGTTTCTTCTGAGTAGTACCGTCATACCCCGTCTAATCAAGACAGACCAGCTTTCCTCCTGCCACATCAGTGATTGTCGCTTTAACTGTCTGTATTTTCTCCTATTGCTGCTATAATAAACTGCCACAAACTTAGTAGTTTAAAACAACACAAATTTATTCTTTTGCAGTTCTGGAGCTCAGAAGTCTAAAATGGGTCTCACTGAGCTAAAATGAAGGTATTAAAGGTCTCTGTTTCTCCCAGAGGCCTTAGGAGAGAATCTGTTTCCTTTCCAGTGTATAGTGGCTGTCTGCATTCCTTGGCTTGTGGCCCCTTCCTCCAACTTTAAAGCTAATAGCGCATCATCTTCAACTTTTTCTCTAATTATGACATCTGCTTTGGTCATTACATCTTTTCTGACTCCTTTAAGGAACCTTGTTATTACATTTAGGGCCAACCTAGATAATGCAGAATAATCACCTGGTCTTATGGTTCTTAATCAACTCTGCAGTCTGTTTTGTCATATAACATATTCACTGCCTGGGAAGATTAAGATATCAAAACCATTGAGGGGCTATTATTCTGCCTACTACAACTATCTGAATACACAACAGTTATACTTACCACCACAATGTTTCCTGTTTTAGACATTGAAATCCAGAAATAGGAGAATTCCACATTTCTTTAAATATTCCAAGTGAATATTTCTTAAAGGGTCTAATCCTTCTTCTGGCTGTGGCAGGTAAATGGAGGCAGATACCCAAAAAAAGGGAAGATCATGAATTGGAAATCTATCTGATCAAACTGCAAAGATTTTCCAAGACTTTATTGTTCAACGTATTCTTCAGTCTCTCTTTTATCACTTAAATTCAGAAGCAGTTGGCTTTTAAAGCCCAGTGAAGCCCCCCATTCCTGGATTCTAAATTTCTACATTTCCTTCCATTTTAAAATCTCAAACCAGCCAATTTTTGCTTGATTATCTTGTCTAAGAGAACAAAAAGAAGCCAAGACACACTAATAGGCTCTTTCCAGCCAATACCTTTCATGCGACAGTCCTAACAGGCAAGTGGTCTAACTCATCCCCTTCCTAGCTATGTGGTCTCTGATTAGTTACTTTATTTCATTGAACTCCCTTTTTTGATGACAGAAATTATTCTCTTTTCCATTTACCTAACAGTCTAACTACTGGTATCTCAATGGCAAAGATAACAGCTTTTCATCATTGTCTTCACATCCTAATGTCAGCCTATTGCTTATATGAAGAATACACTGAGGAAGTAAATGCTCCCTCAGGAACATTTCTAAAAACCGTATTTATTGTACCAACCAGCATGCTTTGCATATACTAGACCCTCAGTAATGTTAGGTACCATTATTTTCTCCCTTCTTCTTTTCCAGTTGTTCAGAATCAGAGAAACTTGCCTCTGCAAGGAAATGGTGGTACAGAAAAAAACATAGTACATATGCTTTTCTACTTGATTAAAATTTCACAGTCCATCTAGTTACCCTATAACCATTGAGGAAACTTCTCAATTTCTGCCACACGTTCTTTGTTTAATAGGATAAAGGCTCATTTCAGAGATTGCTGGAAAGCACTTTTCATTAGGACCTACTTTTAAAATTCATGGCCTTAGGGTATTTATAAGTCAACCAGAGAGTCAGAGTACATGGAGGAGAAAACAACCTTCCTTCGACCACTGGTTGCAAACTGGAGGCCACAGAACACATCAGCCCATGGGCATAGTTTGTTTGTGTGTGCTATAATAGCAAAAAAAAAAAAAAAATTGATTTGGTTTCTAACATTTAAAAACCAAAAGATATCATATTAAATTTGAATTTCTTGCTTCTGATAAAAAAATGGGTAAAGCTGACCACATTGGGTCCACAGTACCACAAGGTAACAATGTGCTTGAGAGCAGCTGCTCCCTTTGCACAGGGCTGTAACTCTGCAGTTTGTCTCAGTTCCCTCATTTCCCTTAACTCCCATACTTTCCTACTTGGCCCTGTAAGCAACTGAGTTTGTGACCCTTTGTTCTGGATCCTATGATCTGCAAGGTATAACTAGACTTTTTATTTGTATAGTCTATTCCTTCAGGAGAAAATCTGTTGGATCAATGCACACTATTTTCTGTTTTCTAATATTCTATGCAAATTATCCCTGCATTTGGAAATGTTCCTCTCACCAGCTGATCCAGGGAAGGCTTGGATGCCATGGCCAGACCTGTGTTTCAGCCAGCTTTAACTGGATCAAAGACAGATTGAAAGGAGGAGAGAATAGTTAAAAACGAGAGCAATAGCTTAGGAGAGAGGGAATGGAGGTTTGAATTAGAGCAATGGCAGTGACAATGGAGAAATGACAGATGTGGGAAATTTTGAAGAAGCAGAATCAATAGGAGGTAACAACTGATTAGATTTTAGTATTTAATTACTCTTCACTTCCTCTATGAAGCTCTTACTGGACTTTCTACACCCACTTCCTCACTTCAGTCAGACTCTACTGCTCATTCAGAAAAGCCTTGGTCCCTCCTGTCAGCTCATATTTTCAGCTCATAGTTTCATCTCTGCCTAATGTTCTGATAGATTGCTTGCATACAAGTGGCAAAGGAAGTAGAAGAAATCAGGATCAATCTTAAATTTTAGGTGGGAAGACCAACCAGGTGCCTTTAATGAAGACAAAGAGTGCAGAAACTGGTCAACATTTGTTTTCATCTTTAGGGGGTGGGTGGGACACAGAAGGCTGGATATAAGGGAAATTAGAGTTTAGTTTGGCACGTAAAATTCAAGCAATGGATGGAGATATCTATGTCTAGTAAGTAGTGGTTTTGTTTAATGGTCAATCACATGAACTAGAATCAGAATGCCTAGGTTTGAATCCTAGCTCTACTAGTTCCTAGCTCTGTGACCCTGGGTAAGTTACATAACATCTCAGCGCCTTGATTTCTCTGAAACATGGGAATTAATAATGTGTCTACTTCATAGGGGTAGTCTTATTACTGGGACCTAAGAAAGAGTCATGAGCCATTACAGTTGTAGACAATGAATGTGCTCCCTTGGGAAGACCCTGTGGAGAGGGAAGAAAGCCAAGTGCAGAGCCCAGCTGTGAGGCAGAGTGGCAGATGGGGCCCAGAACATCAGTTCTCAAATGTGACTGCATACTGTAATCACCTGGAGAACTTCCAAAAAATACTGATGTTTGGGTCTTACTCCCAGAGATTCTGACTAAATTGTTCTGGCATGTGGCCTGAGTGTTGGGAGTTTTAAAAGGTACCTGGGCGATTCTAATAGACACCAATTTGGGGAGCCATATCCCTAAAGAAAGACACTAAAGACCTAGGATTTCTCATTTTAAAATGGGTTCCATCCATTAAAATGTAGATTCAAATGTAAATTCTAACAAAGTCCTTTCTTATAACATTATTATATATCAGAGACTTGTTAGAAGATATAGTAAAAATAATAGCTACCATTTGCTAGCAATTGGAGTGAAATACTGTACTGATTGTGAGCATGGGCTCTGAAATTAGGCGTAGGTTTAAATCACAGCTCCAATACTTGCTTAGCTGTGTGGACTTGAGAAATTTACTTATGTCACTGTATTTTACTTTCCTCATCTAAAAAATAGGGATTATATCACTATTTGCCACACAAGGCTAATTGTAGGGTAAGTACATTAATTTTTGAAAATAACTTAGAATAGTGTTTGGCACAGAGAAAACACTTAATAAAGGTTTGATATTACTATCCTGATTGTCACCATTTGGTGTTTATCCTATGCAAGACACTGTAATGTCCACTTAACAAGCAATAGGGTGAATTACTGAGATATTACTGGTATCTTGTCTTTCTGCTACTGAGGACCCATCAACAAAAATAAAGACTGATTTTCCTTTTCTTCTCAAGAGATGGTCCGATAGACCTTCAAGTCTCAATTCAACTACGGAGGTGATAGCTTTTATGTTTCAGGCTCAACTAGGAAGATTAAGCGGTCTATACCAGGTGTACTGGATGCTGAAGAACCCCAGGCGAGTACTTAATCATAAGGATAGCTGTGTTCAGAGAAGTCTGAATTCACTAACCTAGCAAGTTCTCAACTAAATAGTAAGGTACTGTTTGGAAAGAAATAAGACCCTGAGACTTATACCAGGGACATCAGGTCTGGCATATTTGAAAATCTTGGAACCCCAGATCCCACCGAACCATTTCAGCTTATAAAATAGGCCCACTCCTCCCTGTTAAAGGCTGCCACTCCTCCATTGCTTGACGATAATACTGCTGAGACTATTTACTTGAACAACAACATGTGCTTCCTCAGTGTCTACCCACATCTCCCTTCTTGACCACCAAACCAATAACCAGGGTCAAGCACTAACATAACCAGCTGGGGAAGTGCTGGGTCTCCTAAGAGAGGAAAGGCACTATGCCCTGAAAGAGCACAGGAACTAGCAATATGTACCAGCAGAGTCAGCACGATAGGTAGGACTAGATCCTCAGGTTGCTGGATCAAGGAGAACAAATGAGGTTGAATAAGGAAGAATTTATAGATATGGAAATGTGCTTCAGTGATACAGAATTTTTTTTTTTTTTTTTTTTTTTTGAGACAGTCTTGCTCTGTTGCCCAGGCTAGAGTGCACTGGTGTCATCTCGGCTCACTGCAACCTCTGCCTCCCGGGTTCAGATGATTCTCCTGCCTCAGCCTCTTAAGTAGCTGGGATACAGTTGCACACTGCCATGCCCAGCTAATGTTTGTATTTTTAGTAGATATAGCATTTCACCATGTTGGCCAGGCTGGTCTCAAACTCCTAACCTCGTGATCCACCCACTTTGGCCTCCCAAAGTGCTGGGATTAGAGGTGTAAGCCACCATACCTGCACTCGGTTGTGATACAGAATTTAAATCCTGCCAAGGACTTTGGGGGATGGTAATAATATGCTGGTAGGCTGACTCTAGGAAACTTACATGGTTCACAATAAGTCATGCTGTAATTGCCACAGCAGAAGATGGAAGAAAAGATCAAACGGCTCAAAGAAGTAGGATGATAAAATAGATACATTATGCAAGGCTAGAAAACCCATCAGTCAACTATGTTTAGCGAACCCAGAGGGATCAGAGGACATTCTGAGCATCTAAAATAAGAAATGTGCTGCTGATCAAGCTGCAAGCGCATCAAGAAGCTTGACAGTGGCCACCTTCTCTAGTCTAGGGCTAATTGTAGGAGATGTTGTTATAGAACAACAGTGTTGGGCTCCCTTACAGCAATTGATCTGACAGTATCCCAACATAGAGACATGGTGATGCCACTGAATCATCAGAAACAAGGTGGGTACAATTATCATAGCAAAGGGTGAAGTCAGAATGGCTACCAGCGGCACTTAACATACAGAGAGCTATCAACATGGTTAATAGAATGCAGTGTCTCCAGGGCAAGATAGATGGCAGCCAACCAGGATATTGCATAGCCAAGTAATCAAGAGAAATTAAGGATGGATTATCAGTAGGTCAAGGGTAATTCTTCAATAAAAATCCCTCACACAGTTTTCATCAATTTTCATATCTGCAAGTTTTCAGACTAGAGCCCAATGACTGAAAAAGAGGCTGAGTTACTGGGCAAAAGGATTTTGGACCACAGCAAGTGTTTGTGGTAATGACTTCCTCAGTTCTTCCCCCAAAAGACCTATGGCCATTTACTCAAGTAACCATACACAGAGGGAAGAGAAATATCAAAATGTCTGAAGGATTTCTGGACATGTATACCCCTTGAAAATCAAGTAGACAGGATTTGATGTAAGCCAGCCTCTGTCATCAGCCATACTAGTTTTGGCACAACAGTCACAAAACAAAATATCCTTGGTGGTAGAGTTGGAGAGTACACCTAAGCAAGACATCATGAGGTCCCTTGTACTAAGTCTTACCTAGCTTTCACTGCGGACCAATGTCCCGCCTGCCGGTGAAAAGGACCAGTGATCCTCTGTAAAGCACCATTCCTTGAGAAGACCAAATATCCCCCTGGTGGCAAGTTGATTACATTCTAATAGAAAGGGGTAGTGAATCATTTTGACTAGAATTAACACATATTTTGGGTATAGATTTTCTCCCTTTGCTCATAAGTTCTTAGCCTGTACTACTATACAAGATCTTACAGCATCTTTGATCCACCAACATGGAATCACAAGTAACATCACATTAAACCAAGTAAACCACTTCAGAGTGAAGAAGGTCCAGCAGCAGGCATACTCATATGGGTATACTCAAATGAATATGGGACTACTGCTCCTATCACATATCAAACATCCCAAAAGCTTCTGGACTTAACTGATCTTTGGAAGACTCCCTGGGGTATCACCTTGGACATAACACCTTTCGAGGCCAGTGCACCAATACTTGGAATTTATGGATCTGGAACCAATAGGTAGATGGAGAATTGGTCCCACTATCACCACTGTTAGTAACCCACTTGGAGAAATTGTGTCTCATCTTCACAACTCTAAGCTCTTTAGGTCTGTAGCTCTTGGTTTGCAGAGAGAGATATTTTCTTCTGATCATGTTTCTACTAGGATATCTGTCAGTACTCTCCTACCCAATTTTGAAGGTCAAATGCAGCAGTTACAGACTGAAAAGGATGGTGGCCAGTGTTTAAGACCCCTTAGAGATGACAGTCTGGGTTGCCTCACAACATAAGCCACTTTAACTTACAAAAGTGCTAGCTGAGGATGAGAGGAAACTAGAATGGATAGTAGAGGAGGTAAATGGTGAGAGTCAGCTGTGACTCTAAGACCAGCTGAGGTTCTTCTTCTAACCTTCTTCTTGTAAGTTTCCCCTTGAGAGAGGCTAATCAGAATTTTTTAGGACCTGTTCCCAGATGAGGTAACTTTATATTTCAAGACAGTGGACCCAAGCATGCAAGGAATAACCTGTAGTACATGCTGTGGTGTGTTGTCCAGGCCACCCTTCAGGACCAAGACACACATTTCCCCAGATGCCAGGCACTGGCCACTGATAATGCACAATAGAATTTCTCTCAGGACTTGCTCTTGGCTGAAGAGGGCCTCTTTGCCTAAGGTTCTCCCCTCTTCTACAGGCAATCAACTCCAATGGCTGATCAAAAACCAGGTCCTTTAATCTCAACTCCAAATAACTCTGAAGGGCCATGCTAGCTCCAGAGTTCCTAGTAGGACTAGCTGAGATCTTTGTCACAATTGCTTCACAGTTCAATATCTACCTCTCCCCAGCTCTGTTTCCTTCACTCTTTTATATATGTGGTTCATAAAACCACTCCTCAATAAGTTCCCTGCATGCAAATATCCATCTCAGAGTCTGTGGGACTGGTCCTAGAGCACCAGAATATAAGTTTTGTATGTAATGGACCAAGAGAAACTGCCCCCCACCCCAAATTGCCCTTGATGGGAGTAGCAATGCCTGGATTATAAAAGAGGTTTGTCTGTCTCCAAAGCACATAAATTATTAATAAAATTTGAAAAGAGAGAGATACCAGGGAGGGTATGCATAAAACAGCCAAAATTCTGATTTTACCAACGAGATCATCTACAAAGACACCTTGGACAGCAAAGTCCCACTAAAGCTTTTGGCATAAAGTCATGCATGAAATTTGCTAAGAGCATAGATTTTGCTCTCACCTCTTGGACTTACAGGAAAGTCACTTCTTTGAGGAGGAAAGGTCAGTTTCCTAAGGGAAATCATTTTCTGATGAAAATGTATGGAAGGGTTTCAGTGGCTTCACTGGTCTCCTTTATGGAGGAATGTACCAAAGATACCAACAAGAAAATCATCATAATGATAAAATACAGATTTCTATATAGTCCCTAATGGGAAGAATGGGAAACAGAGCTTGTGTCCAACTGCCTCTGTTTCTCGAATAGAATTTTTAACCTTGGCCAGAATATTTCCAGAACGGATTTATACTAACTTGTACCAGAGATAAAATCTCCCTGTTAAAATAGCTATAATATTAGTCACCTTAGGGGGATGCTGTCAGGCTTTGTAAAGTACTTTGCAGCTCTTCAGATAAAAGCAGAGATAAAACTGCAGTGTTGTTATTTCTCAACTTGGAGGGCTATTTGGCTAACCCTCTGCATGAACTCACTCTAGTAAACTGACTCAAAGCCTTATATAGGCTATAAATCCCATCGCCCACTTCATTTCAGCAATGACAGGGAAAACACGATGACCACTTGTTCTGTCGGCCTTAGGAAGTATCACACTCCCACCCTGAAGAAAAATAAAAACTGAGCAATGAATTTCAGATGGTGTCTAATGAGATATACCATTTCTGTCCCCCAAACCCTAATGTCTTTAGACAAAATCATCTTAGATTCTCAGTCTGTAAACCAAGATGCTCCATGATCCAACCCCAGCCGCCTCCTCCTCCTCTTCATCATCTTAACTAACAGAGGTAGGGATAGCTAACTGTACACCTAAACCCATGCTCCTCCATCCTGAGCCTACAGTTGGTGCTGGGAAGCCACCATCTAGCCAGGAACTATGTTTCTCACTATCTACTGCATCCAACTAGGGCCGTGGAACCTGTTTCCACCAAAAAATATGTTATTTTCAGGCCTGGGTAAAGGCTGAGAGGAGTTGCATTTTCCCCATTCCAACCTGTTGACTACATGTTAAGGGCACTGAGATTCCTTGGGGCAGTAAAGTCATTGAATTGAAGAATCCCTGAGAATAGGAACATCTGCATAAGACTGAAATATGAGTAAAAATAGTGATTGTGTTAAGCACTGCAATGTGGAGATTTATTTGGTACAATTTGGAATGTTCCCCTAACTATACAAGAACGCCTTTTGAGCCACTGCTATGTGCTAGGAACTTTTCCAAGAACTTATCCTAAATATCTCTTTTACTCCTGACATTAAGCCTACAAGGTAGCTACTATTATTATCCACATTTCTCATATTGGAAAATGAGGCATGGAAAATTCAGCAAAATGTCCAAGGTAGCAGTGAAGCTAGAACCAGGACACAGGTCCATCTGAGTTCAGTGCTGCATCCTTAATGACCCCAGGATGCTGACTCCAATGACCTCCCTTTGGCTATAGCTTCACCCAAGCATGCACCTCATAGCTAGTCTTACTGCCAGGAATGACTTTCCTTTCATCCATCAATTCCTGTCTATTCCAACAAGGCACCGCTAAACTTCCAGCTGCCTCTGAAGCAGTCCTTCCTACTTATGATTCATACCCCTCTCCTCAGCTTCACCTTAACACTCATGTGTCCTTCCATTACCAGAGAAGAATGCATTCCCTAATGAGACTGTAAGTCTCGGAAGTCAGCACTACCAAATCTAGCCCAGAGCTTTAAACATGCCCTGGCAGAAGTAGGTGCTCAGGAAATGTTTGTTGAGTTGAAAACTTGCATTTGAAACACAGGGCAGTGAGACAGATGGCTGTTTTTCTTGATTATATGCTGAGAGAACTGCAAGATCCCAGGATCAAATGATGGCACAAATCCAGAAGAGTCTTAATTGAGAAAGGAGAGGTTTTTCCGCCCACTGCAGCTGAGCAGGGTGCTAATCCTCTGGTCACACACAGGGAACTGGTCCTTAGGGCCAGCTACACATCAGGAACACTGGGATGGAAGGGATCCTGCCTAAAACTGTTCTATCCTCCATGGCCGAGACACAGTCCACTGAGGCCTGAATCTTTATGATTAAGGGTTCACTTCTTGATAAAGGTTGAATATTTTCAGGCATTCCTATCTTGATACAAATGGGTGTGTTAGGCCCTTTCCTGAGTGAGTTTTGAAGAACCCTAGCATAAGTGCTGACTTGAGGATGCAGAGATCAGAATTCAGCAATGAGGGAAAAGAACAATTAGGACTTGGAAGACCAGGTTTGCCTGCTTCACAGGTGTGCTCATGGTTTGTCTGAGCTTCAGATTGGATCCACAGAAGATCAGATGCCTCTTTTTAGAATGGGAATGACTAGTGACAGCCTCTGCCTTATCCAAACATGAGTCTTCTTGAAAGAGGACTAAAAATTCCTACTCTTGGCAAAGACTAAACACTAATGTTATTTGGCAAAGATGCTGTGGTGGGTGGGAGTATATCAGCCACTAAAACGACCCTAGAGCAGCAAAATACACACAGTGAGTTTCTAGAGCTTCATTGCTTACTCCAATCAGTTTCAGGAATCACCTGTCACTATCTCCCTCTAGTGCCTCTAGTGCCAGAGGATGAAGTTTGTGCAGAGTAAAATGATGAAAGAGCCAAAATTTGCTAGAACAATACTGGTCTTGAACGTTCCAGTGCTAAAGGTTATAGGTGCTGTTAGCAAACTGTAAAGGACTAAACGTTGATTTGTTAATTATAGATAGCTAAACCGAAATAAAAAATATTAGCAATCCTTGTCTCCTTGTCCCTAGCCTCAAAGGCTATGAAAAATACAAATATATCTCTATAACTTTTTCTCATGTACTTGAATCGCACCCTCTGTTTCCAAATTTACCTTTCCTTTGACAGGATGAAGCAAGTTACCTGTAATCACTGTTATATTTTTGGCTAGTAATTTTCCCTCCCAAACATACCACCATAGTTGCTATCTTCTGCATTCTATCCTCTACCACGTCAAAGTTCTGCCCCATGATGTGGAACCTTACAGAGGCTTGCATCTATAGTATGAATTCAGATGTGCCATGAAGTCCCCAAAGACTAAATACAATATTCCCTCTCCCAACCCCATCACTACCTCCTCCCCCACAACTGAACCTGTAATTTCATGCTTAGAGCATTGTCCCCTCTGGCTTCAATCAGATTCTAGTTTAAGGTATAAATCCCCATGGAGGGAACATTCCTAAAACCATTAAACGAACTGAGAATATAAAAGTTAGCTTTTATTATTCAACAAATAATTTCCCCAACTCCTACCATGAGCTGGGCACATTGATTTAGTAAAGTTAACCCTCGATTTTAAGTCACAAGGAGAAGGGGGAAATACCAAGGCAAGTAAAAGAACTGCCACAGCCAAGACAGGATGACTAGATGTAATGAAGTATCCTGAATGGAAGCCTCGAAAAGAAAAAGACATTAGGCAAAAATAAAATCTGCTCAGCGTATAGGCCGTACTTAATAATAATGTCTTAATATTGGTTCAGTAATTGTAACAAAAGTACCACAAAATGTAAAATGTTAATAATAGGGGAAATTGGGACTGGGAATAGGGGAAATATGGGAACTCTCTGTGCTCTCACCAATCTTTTACGTAAATCTGAAAATCTAGAGTTGTTCTTAAAACTTTTTTTTTTTTTTTTTTTTTTTTTTTTTTTTTTTTGAGATAGAGTTTCACTCTTGTTGCCCAGGTTGGAGTGTAATGGCGTGATCTCGGCTCACTGCAACCTCCACCTCCCAGGTTCAAGCAATTCTCCTGCCTCAGCCTTCCAAGTAGCTGGGATTACAGGCATGCGCCACCACGCCCGGATAATTTTGTATTTTTAGTAGAGACGGGGTTTCACCATGTTGGCAAGGCTGATCTCGAACTCCTAACCTCAGGTGATTCACCCACTTCGGCGTCCCAAAGTGCTGGGATTACAGGCATGAGCCGCAGCGCCCGGATAAAGTATTTTTTAAAGAGAAAGAAAGAAAAAAGCTGGAGCACCAACGATGGTGGCAGAGGCATCCATAACTATTCCTGTTCAAATGGTGCACACATTTCCTTTTAAAAAATCACCTCTCCCTCTGCCTTGGTCGGTAGTTTGGATGGACTGACTCACGCCCAGCTCCGGTGGAAGAGTTCTCATTGGCTTAAGCTTAATAGTGTCCCACCCACCCGGCCACAGTGATTGGTTTAAAACAGGGCATGTAGCCAATCAGAGCAGTGGGATTCTAGGTCCTGCTTGCTGAAGCCTTAGGGAGGAAAAGCTTTCACTCAGGACAAGAATGTGAGAATTATGAGGCGTCAGACGCTGCAGCTCGTTTGTGACCATGAAGAGAAGGACACCGACGGACACTGTGAGACAGAGCTCACATCCAAAGGGAACCATGCTGAGAAACGGACCCTGGTGCCATCCTTTGAGCTTCCCTGATAAAGTCTGCCGTTAAGAACAGAGCGACCTCTAGGTTCCCGCCACCTACAGCATGGAAAATTCCAACTCATCCTGTGGACTGACAGTTACAGTATGGCCTGTGGCCGCCTGACCGCGCGGAGCGTGGTGCACCAAGAGCAAAGCCCTGCTGTGTTGGTCACAGGGCCTGTAGCAGGGACAAGTTCATTGAAAAGGACGTGTAGTCACAGCTTTCACAGTGCTTGCTTATGAATTTGAAAGCAGAGCAACAAGTCGAATGAGGTAGCTTTAGGCAATAGCCCCCTTAGTTTCATTCCAAAGAGTCTATCAGAAGCAAGTTATCTTCCAGTTCTGTGCCAGACCAAGTAGAGCTCAAAAGTCCAAGGCCTTATTTGGGTTCTGTATTGGGTTTTCAGTCAAGAATAAAAAGCTGGCCCTTTATGAGCCACAGAGGCAATAGCCTTTTCTTTCTGTTACCCTGTATTCATTCTCAGGGCTTAGCACATCAGCAAGTTTCTAATAAGAGCTCAGTAAATACATGCTGAATAAAATAAATGCTGGAAATGCTTTTATTTAGCTGTATAATACAATATCTAGATTTTTACAAATTCTGTTCTAATAGCTTGTCTAATCCAGTGTCTTCAAAGCAGAAACTTTGAGGCAAATCACAAGACCTGATGCCCAATGCCAGCATTTTAATGGGGAGCTCAATGAAGTTCTCAGAACTCATCACCAGAGCTACAGAATGCCCTCACCTTGAGGCTTGTTTTTCCCTCTTCAGAAACCTAGCCATGTGATTCAAGAAAGCCTTTCAAAGATGACCAGTCTGACATCTCGTTTTCTCTCACCAGCAGCACGTTCAAAAGTGCTGTGCTGGTTTAGACCTGCTAGTTCAGACTGATGAGTGAGAAATTTGCTGCTCTGTCATTAACTGCATCTTGCTAGACAGGAAGCAACTTTTCAAAAATAGCAATTCAGTCTGTTGAAGAAAAAAGTAAGATAGAACAGTAACAGTCACCTTTCCTCCCATCTGAATTTGCTGAGCCAAGAGCATGAGCACATTTTCTGCTGCTCAAAAGTAATGGCTGTCTCCTTAATAACATCTAGAGCATGTGGGGTGATTGACCTGCGCTTGACTGGGGCTTCGATTTGCTGGTTCTGAATAACAGATGCATGGGGGTTTCAAATTAGTCTTCCACAATATTTGGAGTGTTTGAAATGCTTGTCTTGTTAAGGAAACAACCCACAGACCTAAATGTAACCAGATGGGCCATGTGAAACACCATATTTGAAGGATTAGTTTAATTATGATTTAGGATCCTAAAAATTAGAATGTATTCATCCAGCCATCACCTATTCAAAAAGTCCTTCACTCCTTCCTTTATTCATTCACTAGTCTTAAGCATTTATGTCATGCTAGGTGCTGGGGATATACAATTACTCTGGCTGACATAGACCAGTAAGACTCATCCTGTACCCTAAAGTTCACCCCTCACTAAGTCAACCTTCACTGTAGCATTTATTTGCTTATCTGTTTACTGTCTCTCTCTGCTTCTCCATTAAAATTTCCACCCTAATCTCTATCGCTGTGCACTGTCAACCCTTGATAGGTAAAGGTAACCATGGTGGTTTTTAAACATGTCCACAAATTCTGTAATACTCTTCTGTTCAAAAGGTGGAGTCTAATTCCCCTTCTGTTAAAAATGGTCTAGAGTTAGTGACTTCCTTCTATCAAATAAAATATAGCAGAAGTGAGAGTCTGTGACTTCCCCAAGATGAGGTTTTAAAATGCTGTGGCCTCCTCCTGGTTCTCTCTCTTAGAACTCCTGCTCTGGGAAAGCCAGATATCATGTTTTGAGGACAATCAAGCAGCTTTATGGAGAAGCCTATAAAGATGAAGAACTGAAGCACCCCAGCAAGTGAAGAACTGAAGTCTCTTGCTAAAAGCCAGCAAGGCTCCTGCAAATAATCATGTGAGTGTCATTTTGAAAGTGGATCTTCGAGCCTCAGTCAAGCAATTTCATTGGGGATGCTGAGTCAGAACCACTGGCTAGCATATTCTTGAGTTTCTGGCCCTGAGAACCTATAAGATAATAATAGTTTTCTGTTTTGAATTAAGTTTTACAATAATTTGTTATGCAGTAATAGAAAACTAATATGACAATGGCCTGACAACCATAGCTTTGATGAATATAGTAGATTGACCCTCAGGATCCTTTCTATCCGTCTTTTAGGGTGCCCACCATACTACAGAAACTAGAATGCTGAAAAACACATTATTATTACATTTTAGAAACTCCCTTGCAGCTAGGATTCAAAGAGTGTTTAGATTCCACCAATCAGAATGCCCTCCTATGAGATATAGAAGGGGCAGGCAAGGAAAGTCTTATTTCTGTTGCCTCCATTAGTAGGCACATTTGCAGAGGGTTGTTTTGTGGCAGCTCTGACAGAGGTCCCAGCATTCTAGTTTTCTGAGTACCAAGAATCAGGATTCAGAGTATTCATTTTTCTGTTATGGATTATAATGGGCCTGATATGGCTCTGGAGCTGACAGAAGTAGGGGCAAAGGATTTAAGATTATGAAAGGTTACTGATGTTGGATGCTTCCTGCTTGTGGCTATGGGGCCATGATTTTGAAACCAGCAGCTAAAGTGGAAGTTTCTGAATTCAGTAAGTAACTTCTTGTCACACAAAAATTAGTGGTTCTTTTGGTGACATGGTTCCAGAGTGGAAATTTTGGAGATGCTCTTGCAAATTCAATCCAGAGCCTATTTCCTCAGCCCTCTTAAATTTAGTAAACCTGTACTACCCTTTAATAAGCTCCCTTTTAATTGTACTAGCTAGACTAGATGCTGTTCTCTACAACAGAAACTGGATCAATATACCAGATCAGTCTTAAGATTCATCCAAATATGTCTACCTGATTTAAGAAGCAAATAAAATGATGGACTCAGTCCTCAAGAACCATGGAATGTAACAGAAGTAGACATGTAAGAAATGTGCAAAAATAGTTGTGGATGTTGTTTATTCACATTCATGGATATTTAGTAAGTCTCCTGTGTGTTGGACTACTGTAGGTTTGGGGAATACACCAGCTAAAAAATAAATAAGCAAACAAAAAGACACTGTTCTTCTAAAGTTTACACTTTAATTGAGGGAGGGAGAGAGAGACAATAAACAGACAAGCAAATAAATACCTCAATAAGTTTAGACATTGAGAAGAGCTATAAGTTATCAGGAAATGATTCAGGGGCGACTTTAGAATGAATAATCATATAAGGCTTTTCTGAGGAGGTGACATTTAAGCTGAGATCCAAATAATATGATGGTACCAACCACAAGAAGATCTGGAGACAGAGTGTTTCAGATAGGGTGAAGAATGAGCTTAAAGGGCCCAAGGTAAAAACAAGGGTATCTTATTTTAGTAATATAAAGAAGGCAAGCATAACCTAAGTATAGTAAGTTTGGGGGAGAATGATGTAAGATGAAGATGGAGAGGTAAGTGGGGGTGAATCACACAAACTTTTGTAGAACATAGCAAAGAGTTTTTATTTTATTCAAAGTTTAATGAAAAATCAATGAAATATTTTAAGCAAGTGTGGGAAAGGGCCTGATTTAGGTTTTAAAAAGATCTCTGGCTGCTGCATGGGCAACTAGATTGTAGAGAGGCAGAGAAAAGGCAGGAAATTCTATGGTCATCTGGGCAAGCAATGGTAGGGTCTTGAATTAAACAGGAATAGGGATGATAATAAAGATGGATTCAAGAAACATTTTGGAAGAATAGTTAATGGCAGGGCATAGTGGATATGGAGATGGCGATAAATCAAAGATTACTGTGAGATATTTGATGAAGCAACTCAGCAGACAGTAGTGTCATGTCTCACTTGATCACCCACACTGCCTTTTATATGTATTATGACAGCATAAAAAGATGGGAGAAGCTTGGATCCTTAAGTTACATCTTGGAGGAGAGCTACTCAACTAGCATTGAACTCAGACATGATCAAGAAATAAAACTTTATTGTAACAAGTCTTTGATATTTCAAGGCTTATTTGTTACTGTCAAGCCTAGCTAACCTTGACAGTTGGCTATGAGAGTCTGGAACTCAGAAGAGAGGTCTTGTCTGGAAAAACAAAATGTGTAAGTCGTTGGCAAATATGTGGAATTTAAAATTTGGGCCTGAAATAAGATCACATAGACAGAAAGGAGCATAACAGACAAAGTATAGAGGGGGCGTAAAGTAGGGAGACATCACTCCTAGGTATAGTGGTAAGATGCCGGGAAATCAGTCCAAAAAAGACTTCGTAATGAAATAAAAACCTATATAAAGTATGAAGAGCTATGCAAATACTCATAATTATTTAAAACAATCTCAAAATGAACCAGATATGTGAATGAGACATATGCATTAGAAAAATAAATATTTCCCTGCAATGTCCTTTCATCCTTTTCTAACTCTGAACCACCTCCTCTTGACTTCGACTTTGCCCTGCAGTGGCTGTATGTGATGTCTATCCTGTGCCAAATCAAAGGAGTCCCATGAATACCTACTCATCCAGACATGAACTAGAACTTTCCCTACTCCTATCGCCTTCATGAAATACTTGCTGTACATACCAAACACTCAGAGGCCTCCATTGTTCCTACTTAGACAGACATTTAATTCATTAAATATTTGCTGAGTTCTTGCCATGAACCAAGTGAGGTGCAGAACTCCACATGCAAAGGTGAATGAGATAGATTTCCTAGCTTCAGAACTCCCATGTGGAGGAAGAGACAGGCTTTGAAAACAAATCACTTCCACCCACCATGGTGAGGAAAGAGTGCTGTTGGGGCACAGCCGTCATTGGGGGTATAGAGAGGCTTTCCTGTTTTGTTTTGTTTTTTTTTAAGTATAATTTTGTTGGTAAGAATTAGTAGGAATAGCCAAGCCAAGAAGTAGGGAAAGAGTATTTTTAAAAAGGAAAAAGCAGCAAGGAAACTGAGGTAAGGCATTTGTTGAGCTACATGCATGAATATAATGAGGGGTACAGTTAAAGCAAATGTAGAGGAAACAAGGCCAGTGTACAGGGGTCAAGTCACATAAAGCTTGGTGATGCATGTTAAGAGGCTGGGACTTTGTCTTATAAGAAAGGTAAGAGTGACACTTTAAAGGAATTTAAGAGGGGAATGCTATGATTGAATTCTTATTAAATTGTTTAGTGGCTGCAAGACAACAGACAAGGCAGAAGTAAGGAACATCAGTTTGGAGATGGTGCAAGAATTCAGAAAGAGTTGATGAGAGCCTAAGGCAGGGCAGTCGCAATAGGAACACAGAATTGGACAGATTAGAGAGGTGGAAAAGAGAAAATCAATAGAACTTGGTTTTTATTCGATGTGGAAGGATTCTAGAAGGATTCTATGCTTCCAGCTCAGGAATCTGGGTAGATGAAGCAATTCACTGTGATAGGTAACTCAGGGAAGCAAGGGTGGCGGAGTGGAATGGGGAAGCTGAGAAGGAGATGGCAATGATGAGTTCAGTTGACGCATTTTGCCTTGAGAGGACTGTGGAAATCCCTGGTGGATTTCCCAGTCAGCCATGAGATTCTGAGCCCAAAGTTCAGTTCAGGTGAGAACTCAGGGATAAAGAGGTAGATTCTGAAGTCATTCTTACTGGGCAGGAAGTCTAGTCACTCACTTGGTTTTAACAAGTTAACAAGTTAAAACTAAGTGAGTGGCTAGACTTCCTGCCCAGTGAGAATGCCAGCAAAAGTAGAGCACAAACCAAGAACAGAGCACTGAGGAGTATAGTGCTCCTTTCTCTCTATGTGATCTTATTTCAGGCCCAGATTTTAAATTCCACATATTTACCAACGACTTACACATTTTGTTTTTCCAGACAAGACCTCTCTTCTGAGCTCCAAACTCTCACAGCCAAGTGTCAAGGTTAGCTAGGCTTGACAGTAACAAATAAGCCTTGAAATATCAAAGACTTGTTACTCTTAAGGAGTGTGTGTGTGTGTGTGTGTGTGTGTGTGTGTGTGAGAGAGAGAGAGAGAGAGAGAGAGAGACAGAGACAGAGACAGAGACAGAAAGAGAAAGAAATGTCTTGAGTTTTGACCCATGAGTCAGGAAATGATTTCAAATAAAACCTCAAGAGCTAAAATTTGCATGTGTTGTTCTCTGCTGATAATGCAGAATCAATGTTCCATTTAAGCATATTTATATTTATAGGCTACAGATAAACTTCCCTGTCTATTACAGGAATCCTACCTTTCCTTCCAAGCCCACCTCAGGTCCCACTGCCTTCACAAAGCCTCTTCTGCTCTAGCCCCTTTTACCAGGTGAAAGCTTTGCTTCTTCTCAAATCTAAAAGCACATCTGCTCACCCTCCTCTTGTGGCTCCTGTTTCACCTGCCATGAACTGCTATTTCTCCACATGCTTAGTTTTTTCTCAGGGCCCCTCGTATTTTTTAATCTGCTTGGGAAAAAGGTCTTGGTCACAGAGTCATGGCCATGGCAGATCTGAATTTGAACTGGGCTCTTCCACTTTTTGGCTGAATGTTACTTAACCTCTAAGTCACAGTGTCTCATTCAGAACTTCCTCAGAAGGTTGTTGTGGAGTAAAGAAAATAATGTATTAAAGGTTCTTATTAAATGATTAATAAATGGTAGTTATTTTTATAGCTATTGTCAGTCTCTTTTCATAGAAATGTGCTTAAGTAAAACTGATACTGGCCTAATGTCTCACATTTTTCCCCCACATCTATGATAGATATTTTAATCCAAGAAGAAAAAATATAAGACATAATAGATTCCAGTGAGAAGATGATTCACACTTTTGAGAGCCTTTTTTATTTTCCCTGAAGTAACTGCATCATGATAACTACTACTTACATTGGTAAGATCAATATTGCTACCAGTCCATCAACCCTTTACCAGTTTGATACGTTCCTGGAAAGTCTTTGAAATCAAGAAGAATCAGGGTGGATATAAAGCTTCTCAGGTCACTGCTGCTGTAAGTAGACGCAGAGGTGAGAACCTCTGACCACGAAAAAACAGTTCAAAACCAACAGTTCCAAACTATTAAATGGAACTGTTAAATGGCCCCAAACTATTAACCTCTTCAACACAGAAGACCAGGGAGCTCCCATCCTACTGTCCCTGGTTCCATGTCTAGCAACAGAACTGCATATTAAAAAATCAAATGACATGAGGGCAATGATTAGCATTTGAATAAAAGAAGGAAGGATTCCCTGATTTAACACCAGTTTGCATAACTCCTATCCATGGACATTGTGCTAAAGACTGTGGTGTCTGTTGCCTGTCCTCCAGTGTGGAGGACAGATAACATGTAGGTTTATTCCAAAATATATTTTTTCTAGCATAATTATATGCATGTGCACACACACACAAAGATATGTCAGCACCCACAGCATCTGAAATCAAAATCAATAATGAGGCATCATCGTACGGGGTAAGTGCCCTGATCAGAAGACTCAAACTTGAGAACTGATTGTATCTTTTTCCTGTTGGGCAACTTGGACAACTTACAACCCCCTGGATCTCCTGTTTTCTCCTACAACTGAGATAATGAGACTTCCCCTGTCCACTGTATAGAGCTGTTTGAGGGTTAATGTACTCTAAAGCTATTAAATGCTATGCAAACATAGCTGCTATTATCTACCTGGGTATCTAATAAGCCCGCTCCCTTCCAATAGAGTAGAACACAGTGAAAAGGTGAGAAAGCATACAATGCAAGGGTGCAACATAAGGGGCATGGAAAGAAAAAAGTGTTGGTATAGTGTGTATGTGTATAAGCTCAAGCTACACAGAGGATGTTGCATTCTGAGAAAATAACACTTTTGCAGCTGTCTGAATATTCACCTATACCAAGATTCCCACTGTATTCCCACTGTATTCCCACCAGGAATGACTTCTGGGCTGATTGAAGGACTGCAATGTCTTCAGTTGTCAGAGTAAGTGGTTTCATTACCAGGTAACAAGTCATTCACCCAAGATTAAGTGGTTGTCAGTCAAGTTGAAGCCTATACGGAACCATCAACACCAAGATGTGCAATATATCTTAGGACGTCCTCATCCCATGATAGTTTCCTTTCTATTGCTCCTAGTAGCAAGCCATTCTTTTACTTCATGTCACCTACCTTTCAGGGAATTCGCTCTGAGAGTAATGACATCCCAGATATGAGAGGATATAGAAATAAAGAAATCTTTAAAAGTTTCCACTATGTGGTGTTCTTCTGAACAACATTCTTGGATTTGCTTTCAAGCAGCAAACATTCTTAGAACTATATTTGCTTTGCTTCAGAGGAGAGCGAGTTATAAAAATGTTCATCATATGCCTGCATATGTCTCACAAAAAAGAACGTTGCTTCTTGAAGTTAGCAGCCAGCTGTGTCTTTCACTATCTATCCCTGACACAGGATAGGCACCCAAATATGAATTTACTGAGTCGAACTAAATTGAGGCAACACTGATTTTCAGGTCAAATCCCATTACTTGTATAAATTGGTATTGTATTTATTTTCATACTTTCTCCCTACCCTCTTTCGGTCCTAGCATTTACTAATTATCCAATACATTTTTAAAACTTCTTTAAAAGTTGAAGAACATCTACAATAACAGTTATTCTTTTCAGCGTACAGATGTATGCATTTTGACAAATGCTGCAATCATGCAACCACCAGTGCAATCAAGGTAGAGTTCTATCACCTGAAAAAATTCCCCTGTGCTTCTTCATAGTCAATGCTTCCCACCAGCTCCAGTCCTTAGCAATCCCTGAGCTGTGTGAATTTCAGTTTTCATTTCACCTCAGGAAATACCTAAGAGTGGGATTGTTGGGTCACTTAATAAATGTATGTTTAACATATTAACTTTTTAACTTTGTTTCTTTATAAGAAACTGCCACACTTTTCCAGAGTGGCTGTGCCATTTTCTATTTCCATACCAGCAAAGAGTCTCAGTTGCATCAAGTCCTTGTCAGTACATGGCGTTGCCAGTTATTGTTTGTCGTCAGACATTCTAATAGGCATGCAGTCATCCAGGAAATCTTCATATATGAGGATTGTTGAACAGGGTGAGGAAAGAAGAGGGAACACCCAGTTTATTATATTGTGTGGGAATTTTGTGATAAACCAATGAAGGCAATTCAAAAAGAGCCCCATTGATATGGATTATTAAACAATAATATTGTTCAACTATTAATTCTTTGGTCTGGAAAAAGAAACTTGGATGTGGAGTTTCCAGCCCAAGCCTCCTCACTGCTTTCTATTCAATGATAAAAGTGTTATTGTCACTAGCAGGATCTTTGGGGATCAACATCCACTTTCCAGCATGTAACAATCGAACACAGCTTTACTGAACTACCCAATAGTGTTTCCAGGAAACCTTCAAAGATGAAATTAGCTTTTTATATTCTCCTGACTACACAGTTGAATCTCATATATTTTATTGCCACTTTGTACAGTATTGTGGATGCCGTAGGAGCTTATTCAATTGAAATAAAGTTTGCCTTTTCTCTAGAACGTCCCTGGCCAATAGGGTACCCTACCCTAGCTATATGTGCTACTGAACACTTGAAATGTGGCTAGTGCCACATTAAAAATTTTTTAACTGGAGTATATGAAAGAAATAAAGTATCTCATTAATTTTTATATTGAGTACATGTTGAAATCATAGCTTTTTTTATATGTCATGTTAAATAAAATATATTACTTAAATCAATTTTACCTGTTTAATTTTTTAATGTAGCTACTAGGAAATTTAAAATTGTATGTGCGGCTTGTGTTCTATTTCTACTAGAAAACATTGTCCTAGAAAATAGTGCTGTTGCTGAAGAGTTAAATTTTACTTTCACCTCCAAGATCCACAAACCATTTCAAAATCTAGTGTTGCTTTTAAATATATATCATTGTTAAGTGTAGTAAGATATGTATTTAATAATTAAATATTGGATTTTAAAAACCTGTTCATTCTATATCAGTATTCTAAAATGGGTATATCAATTTCTAAGGGAAAAGGTATTTTAAAAAATAAAATAGACAAAAAAACAGTAAAATAATAACTAAAACTAGAAAAATTAAAAACAACTTTAGCTTTTAAAAAAGGTACTGTAAACAAGTGAAAAAGCAAACCAGAGACTGGAGGAGATATTTGCAAAATATGTATCTTATTAAGGACTTTTGTGCATAATATATAAAGAACTTCTACAACTGAATATTAAGAAGACAAGCAGTTTGGTTAAACATGGACAAAAGATTTGAAAAGAAACTTCACCAAAGAGCTTATATTAAGGCAAATAAGCACATGAAAAGATGTTCAACATCATCATTTGTTAGCGGAATACACCAACTAAAATTGCTAAAATTAAGAAGACTGACAATTTCAAGTGTTGACAAAGATGTGAAACAACTGGAACTCCCATACATTGATGGTAGGCACGTAAAATGGTAGAGCCATAACAGAAAATAGCTTGGCAGTTTCTGATAAACTAAATACTCACCATACAACTTAGTAGTTCCAGCTCAAAACATTTATCTAGACCATACAAAGACTTGTAAGGTAAATAGAAGCTCTATTCATAATAGCCCCAAACTGGAACCAAACCAAATTTCCATCAATGTTGATAAATATATTATAGAGTATCTATATGAAATACTGATTAGCAATAAAAAGAAACAAACTATTGATATATGAAACAACTTGAATGAATCTCAAGAGCATTATGTTAAGCAAAATTCCAAAAAAGGGAAAACTCTGATGACTGAAGCAGACCAGTGGTTGCTAGGGTTCACGAATGGGAAAGGGAATTGAACACGAAAAGACATGAGGAGAACTTACTGGAGTGATAGAAAATGTTCTGCTTGTTTTGTTTTGTTTCTGAGACAGGGTCTTGCTCTGTTGCCCAGGCTGCAGTGAAGTTTTGTAATCACAGCTCACTGCAGCCTTGACTTCCTGGGCTCAAGTGATCCTCCCACTTCAGCTTCCAGAGTAGCTGAGACTATAAGCACGTACCACCATGCCTAGCTAATTTTTTTTGCTTTTGTTTTTGTAGAGATGGGATTTCACCATGTTGCCAGGCTGGTCTTGAATGCCTGGGCTCAAGTGATCGACCGGCTTCAGCCTCCTAAAGTGCTGGGATTATGGGCATGAGTCACTGCGCCCGGCCTGTTTTCTATCTTAATTGTGGTGGTGGTTACATGACTGTATACATTTGTTAAAACTCATAGTATCGTACATTAAAATTAGTGAATTTTATTGTATGTAAATTGTTCCTCAATAAAGCTGATAAAACTAAAATCAGCAATGCAAGTATCAATGACAACATAAATAATGGCAATTCTATTTTGCTGGTGGCAGAGGGTATAAATTGGAACAATCACTTGGCTAACAACTTGCCAGTATCTAGCAAAGCTGACAATGTTCATTGCTTATGACTCAGCAATTCTATTTCAAATATGTTGTCTTGAGAGAGTCTCAGACATATTTATGGTGAGATACGTACAAGAATGTATGACTTATATGTATTATCATAGATCTCAATAACATGGCTAAGACAAAAAGAAATACTACAAATAATGTATACAATACATCACATTTGTAAATTTTGAGAAACAAAATTATGAATAAATTTCTGTGTAATATATGTGCACAAATTTGGATAAATGTGGATAAGAAACATTATCCCCAACTGTAGGATAAAGATCAGCCTTTCTAAGAAAGTTGCTATCTTCTTGATTTTGTTAGAGATTTTAAACAATTTTTGATTGATCAAATATGTGAAGCAAAAAGAATGAAGTTAAAGATAAATAAAAGTATATTTTAGATATATTCTTAATGATCTACTTCTCTAAAAAATAATTTGAAATATTTATGACAAAATTTTAACATTATTTTTAGTGATGGAAAGATGAGTATTTGTATTTATCTCTGTGTTCCTGTGTACATTAATTTTTTAAGTGGAGAATAATGTTTTTAATCCACCCATTTGTGCCTTAAGAGAATAATTTTCAAAGCTGTTTTTAATCATATAATATAGGTTAAAAACTCTAACCAAAAGGAAATTTTACATTCAAGGGTAGAGATATATTTGAGCAATCAGAAAATTGCTTAAAATCTTTAGAGAAATCTGGAAGATAGCAACTATAAAACAAGCATAAGAGCTTATGAAACAAAAACAAGAGAATATAAAACTAGAATTGGCCTATATTAAAAAACAAGCATTATAAGTTTTAAAAATGAAAAAGGATAGTCATAGAAATTTTTTAAAAATTCTCAGAGGAGTTGATTGAACATAAATGTTATGAGATAACATTTTAATGAGTTAAAAGCTACAGTTGAGAAATTCTCAGATCATGGAGTAAAGAAGTATAGACGGAGGAAAATTATGAAAGAATTAAGATACATACAGGATTTAATGAGAAGTTTCCAGATATGTCTAATAGAACTTCCAGAAGGAATAACAACTAAGGATTCTTTTAGAATTAGAGAAAAACTAAGTCTTCAGATGGAAAAAGACATGCAACAAGAAAAAAAGACAGAATGTAATATGCTTTCATACATTCTGTAGTAAAATTGAAGAATATCAAGAAAAAAGAGCTACAGAAGGAAAGAAAGATTATCCATAAGGAATGACAATCAGTTGGCAGCAAACTTCGCAGCAGCAGCGAGGGAATCAAAAGACAGTAGAGAATATCTTCAAAGTACGAAGGGAAAAGCTAGAATTCTCTACCCTAATTAATTAGAAAGGGTGGAAATAATGACATTTTCAGGTGCATAAGATAATTAATATCCACAGATATCTTCAGCAAGAAGACAAATTATTCTGAAAGGGTAACGTAAAATTATCCTGTGACAGTCAGCAAGGAAATTGGTAAAATTTGTTTATAAATCAAAACATGTTTCTATTAAAAACAATAATAGAAAATATACCCTCCAAAATACAGAAAACATTTTGAAGATGTACAAAAACCATCTGAGTTCCAAGGACAACCTATTTCTGAACATTGTATCAGTGTCAATAGCTTAGAAAATAACCTATGAAAATGATTGGTACAATGAAAAGAACCTAGCATTAAGGAATGCTTAAAGACCAAGTGTGGTATTATACACGTTTTTGACAATTTAAGCTCTGTGCAATATCCAAGAGCTGCTCACGGTCTACTCCTAAAGATGGCATGGTCAAAGCTGAAGAGGGTGTTCATGGCAGGCAATCTAGTAATAAAAAGGTCTGCTAAGCAAGGTTGCCCCAGGCCATCTAAGTCTTAGATCTATTTTACTTACATTGAGCAATCTCCTGAAATAATATTTCCAAGTCATTTGATTTCCAGTCATTGGGATTCAATCGTTATATATTGTCTTACACAGTGACTTAGGAAAGTAACTCTCAAAACCTCTGGTGAAACAGTACAGAATGAGGGTATAAATGGAGTTTCTTACAAATCCTTTAGATATTGAAGGCATAGTGAATAGAGATGAGTTTCATTGTATGCTCTATCATTCATCATAAAACCAAAAAATCAACATCTCCCCCTCCCCCACCTTTGGCTGCTTCCTGCCTAATAGGAACTTTTAAGCTCTTTCTTCGTCACCTCTGAGTAATTAGCATCACTCAGAAAATATCTGAGCAGGAGCCATAGTAGAGAGGGCCTATGCTGTCACTCAGGAAAAGTTGCAATTAGGATCTGCAGGCAAATGCAGGATTCTTAGAAATTTTATTTCAAACCAAGATAAAGCCACATTATCACAAAGAGAAATGGTAATGAGTAATTTGATGACAACTATATATATAATGTTATATATCATATATGGCACTGTTATATAGTTGCAATTATAGTTACAAAATTGATAAACACAAAGAAAATTTGGCAGAAAAAAATAATTCCATCATCTTAGCATGACTTTTATTGCTTTAGTTTCTTTCCTTCTGATATTTTTTCTATGTATACTTTTTCACGGTTGTAAGTCACGACATTTATACATTTTTTATTCAGATTTAAATCACAAATGCTTTTCCATGTTGCTAACTTTCACAGCTATCATTTTTAATGACTATTCCATTATGGGGATATCCCATGATTTATTAAACCAATCACCTACTTACTGATATTTTTAGCTTTATAATATTTTGACCATTATAAAAATCGATTCTGTGAACATCAAGCTTATAACTGTTTTCCATATCTATTTTCTTCAGATAGATTCTCCAAAGCAGAATTACTAGATCAACAGACATGAAGGTGTTTATGATTCTTAATATATATATTGCTACAATATTTTCCCCAAATATGACAATTTGCAGTGACACCATGGAAGTGCTATGATTTAGTCAGCCATCACACATCATGAGAGTCTAAATTTTAAAGCAGCATCTCTCAAAATGTTGTCCTTGGACCAGAAGTATCAACATCACCTGGGAACTTGTTAGAAGTGCAAGGTCGCTGGTCAATCACACGTCTACTAAATCAGACCCTCTGGGGGTGGGGCCCAGAAATTTCTGTTGAGCAAACCCTCCAGGAGATTCTCATTCACACCCACGTCTGAGACTCACTGGTGTAAAAGCAATGGCTTTCAACTTTAACTGTACTTAAGAATCACCTGTGAAGCTTCTAAAACCTACTGAAGCCCGAGAAATAGTCTCAGAAGTGCTGATTTAATTGTCTAGAGTGCAACAAAGGTATCAGTAATTTTTTAAAGGTCTCCTGTGGTGATTCTAATGTGCGGCAGGCCTGAGAATGACTCATCTGAAGCAGGGCTGATTGACACATGATTCTTGAATCTGCAGCATCAGCATTACCTGGGAGCCTGTTAGAAGTACAAATTCTCAGGCTCTACACCAGAATCTTTAGGGTGGGTTCCAGGAACCTGTGTTTAACAAGCTGATAGCGGGTTAATCTTTTACAAGCACTCATGGGCTCTTTGGATAAGGACAGTGTCTCTGATGCACAAATGCCTATATACCCTGCTATCTATAATGTCTAAATATGTATACCTGCATTCTATACTCCTACATTCATGTATGTAAACAAATGGAAAAGTACATCAATAACACTGATGTGGACAGATAAATATAGATTTAGATAGAGAGAGATGTTGGCTAATTTCATGGGGGAGTGCTGTTTAATAGTACCTCATTGCTGGTTTTGTTATTTTTTTAATAACTAGTGCAACTAAACATTGGCCATATTTGTGTACCTACTGGTTTCTGAGAATAATGACTTTAAAGATGGGGTTTGGATGTTTGAGTCCATGCAATTTTTAAAAAATTGGCCGATTACTAAATTGCTAGCTTATAAAGAGAAAAGGAGAAAATTTTCCACAAGTACATGAAGAAACTGGAGAAGTTATTTAAATACAATCATGCCTAGGAGAATGACTAAAGAAAATATTGCACCTTAATTAGCTGGGAATGGAAAGCTAATATTAGATGAAACTAAAATGACAGATGACTTCACTGTTCTTTTTTAACTTGGGCTATGAGAAAGGAATCCACAGCTGAGGCTTTAGGGCTGGTTGCCACCACGCATGGGATTTCTGAGGAGCTGAAGTTTCCCACCTTTGTTGCCCGTGGCAAGGACTGGCCATAGCACATTACCCCAGCTAAGGTAATCTTTGACTCTGACCATCACAAAGCCAAGCGAAAACAAGGAAAAAAAAAGGGGGGCGAGGAGCCGGAAATGGCTGAAAGAACCATAGGCTGAGTCAGGAGGAATGTGTGGCTTCTCATCTTCTAAAGATCTTAAAGTTACTAAAGTTTAGTTTAGTATAAAAAATGTTCATTAAGGGCTTGTTGGCTGCAGTCTCCTCTCAAAATAGCAAACTGGACAAAATTGAATGTTAGTGTCCATCCTACTTTTTAGAACTGCCCCAATTAGACAAATCTTCAAAAATTATTTACATAAATTGTTATTCTAGCTGGAGGAGAAGCGGTGGTGGAGGGTGTTGATATTGTTTGACATTTCATGTCTTCTTTTCTTCCTTTCCTTTCTCTCCCTTCCTTCCCTACCTTGCTTGCTTTCAATATGCTTTATAATCTTGAAAAAAATACTGAAAAACATTTGTCTATGACACTGAATATCCCCGAAGATTTCTTCCTGAGTTCCTTGACCACTCAGTGGAAGCATGGATGGGCTTTAGGAAGTCTCCAAATCCTTTAAAATTATAAATAATGAGTTGTATGCAAATGTGTTGTGCATCTTTTTCTGAGTGAGATCACAGCTTCTATCAGATGATCAAAGACATCTGTGCAGGGAGAAAGTTTACTAACCACTTACTATGGGAAAGTAAACTTCCTTCTAGGACTGAGTCACCAGAGTACATACAAAAGGTCAGTTCTAGAAACAGGTGGAAGACAATTGCTTGCAAGTTCTGAACTGAAGTGATGAGGGGCGGAGGTCTGAAGTTGGATGGGTACAAGTCAGGTCTGGGTTTTTCAAACTTCACCCCTCTAAACCACCCAGGAACTACAATCAAAGGCAGGTAAAGTCCTCAGGGCGCTTCCCATCCTCTTGCAGTGCTGCCTCCACACACTCCCAGAATCTGACCTTCAAAATTACTCTCAAGTTCAAGGAGTACCATTGGGTCCAACTGATCTAAGCTGGAGTCAGGAACTCTGAAGGTGGGTGAAGCAACAAGCCCGAAGTTCTCAAATGCCCCTCTTTTTCATTTTTATTCTGGCAACTTGCTAGAGCTATGCTGTGATTAGGAACATGGGCTTTGGCTGGGTGCAGTGGCTCATGCCAGCACTTTGGGAAGCCAAGGCGGGTGGATTACCTGAGGTCACTAGTTCGAGACCAGCCTGACCAACATGGTGAAGCCCCCCGTCTCTGCTAAAAAATACAAAAATTAGCTGGGCGTTGTGGTGTGTGCCTGTAATCCCAGCTACTCAGGAGGCTGAGGGAGGAGAATTGTTTGAACTCTGGAGGCAGAGGTTGCAGTGAGAGATCACACTACTGCACTCCAGCCTGGACAATAAAAGTGAAACTGCATCTAAAAAAAAAAAAAAAAAGAAAGAAAGAAGAAAGAAAGAAAAGAAAAGAAAAAAAGAACATGGGCTTTGTAGTCATTTAGGCTCACCTGCAACATTTATTTCCAAATTATACATTCGTCGGCAAGTTATGGCAAGTTACTTAACCATCTGAGTATTGGTTTCTTCAGTTATAAGAAAGGAATACCAATAGTATCTCCCTTATAGAGTCAAAATGACAATTAAATGAGATAATGTATTAAACAGATCAGAACAGTGCCACAGTGTTCTTCAGAGAGTATGTGCTAAAATAAATGGCAGGCATTTATCATCATCGTCATCATCATCATCATGTCTTCATCATCATGAGAATGATGGCCTGGCGTCATAAGAATTGTTCTCTCTGCTGCCAAGCCAACAGAGAGAACAATTTCCATGGAAGAGTAACTTCAGGTATGTGGGTCCATCGACTCTACGTTAAACTAAGTTTTTGTTTTTTGAGTTTTTTTTTTTAAACATATGGCTTAAAAGTGTTTTGTTTCAAGAGTAGTAACCAATGAATGTTATGGAATATTTCATGAAGATAAATCAACTATTAGCTATACTAGTACTCATCATCACTGTTAGAAATAAGCTGTTTCATTAAACAATGGAGGGTAGACATGCAGAGTCCTTTACTACTAATCTCGTGGATGAAATGACATACACTGGAGTCAGTGAAAAAGTCAGACACTTACATGCCAAGTCAAATACAGTAGTTGATTTTGTAACATGAGTGTTTAATCAGGTATGACCATTGGTACCATTTATAAGATCACTTCATTGTAGTGGTTATGGTAGAGGAAGAACCACAATTATATTTGACTGAATTTTTAATATAAAAATTTATATTACAGGTATAACCGACAAAATGTTTTAAAACCATTGATCACTAGTCATTTTACAAGTCACGAGATTTACACAGTATTTTTGCTGCAGGAGGACAGTCTCTGCCTGTTAAGCATTCCTGTTTTAAAAGATTTTTTTCGAGAAGCTTCTTCAGTCACTAGGAGACTCAAGTTCATCCCCAGCCTAGTCCCTTTCTAGGGACTCCCCACTGGCCTTCAAGCACTTAGCTCACAGCAAAAGGAGACTGGTAAAGGCCAGATCCCTAGCAGTGAGAACTTCTGCAGATGTACTTCGAAACAGGACTGGTTGTTCTCACATCCAGTCTACTCAACACCATCAGTGCCCTCTCACCACACACTGTGGCCCCCTCTCTGAGGCCACAGACGGTCCTAGAATTGGGGGGAAAAGGCCAGCTCACCTGGGCAAGAATTTTACTGCCAGCATCTACCAATCTTCCTTACCTTCACTGCCTCTGCGGGCCCATCTAGGTGGTACAAAACTTCTCTGAAAAGAAGTGACAAAGAATAGTTTGTAAACCTATGGAATTAAGTTTTATCTCTTGTCTTCTCTTCTCTTCTTCCTCTATCATGGCCAGCATTTGATAGTCTTGCCTTCACAGCAGAGGCAACCTTAGATATAGACAAAGTATATTTATTTTGTGGATAGAAATGAGCTACCTGGGATGTAAAATACATGAGGGTAGGGATTATGTCTGTTTTGTTTCCTTCTGTAACACCAGGGCTGGTAACCTGGTAGAAATTCGTTCAATATTGACTTACTAATTAATTCAAGAATTCTGCCTGAAAATACTTTCTTCCATCTTCAAAACAATTCATGACATTTTAAATGCCCACTTAAATATGGCATTATATTCCGGATTGAGATTCAAATGTTATCTGTAAAGGACAACACTTTAAGCTAAGACAAGCCAATGAGAATTTAACTTACTTTATTTTAAAGTATTAATTAATCAATCATTTAGCAGGGTGCACTAAAAAAGAGATGCAAAACAGAAATTATGAGCTGCAATGTTATGACTAGAGCTCTAAACTGAAAGTAGAAAGTTCTGGGTTCCAATTTCAGTTCCATGACATGGATGACCAATTTTCCTTGTCAGAAAATGGAAATCAATTATTCTGCTTTGCTTTATTGAATAGTGTTGCTATAGGAAGCAAATAAGGACTATGAAAACTCACGTTATAAAAAGCTATAGAAGCACAAGAATTTCACAGTAGCTGAATCCAGTAGATTTGCATGTTCAAATGGCAAGAAATACCTGTGCTGGGATTGATTTCTGGGCAACAGGAATGTTGGATGAGTCCCCAGCAGAATAAATAAGTAGGGGTAAAAGGCAAACCTTGCCAATTTTTAGTTTGATCAAAGGCAGCCTTGTATATGCAAGTCCACCAGTCAGACTAGGAAATACCAGGGTTGCCTCCTACAGAATTTAATTTTATGATATAGGCAGGATTAAGTTTCCAGTGTCCCTAGTATTTGCAGATGCATTAGACACATGCCCCGTAACAACAGGATCTGCCCCAGCTCACCAGCGGTCACTCCCAGCAGCCGCTTGGAAGACTTGCTGAGGGAGCACACCTCGAATACTAAAATATTCTTTAATATTTCCTCTAGGAAGAATTCTGAGCCTTTGTCTTGAAATCAGCTACTGACTGATTAGAGGGATCATTCAATTTTTCCTTTGCATAAAATACTCCTGTAACCTGAGGAAACCAGCCTCCACGCAGAAGAAAATCTGATAAATATATTAAAATGCTCCCGATTGCACATTGCTGCACTTGGTGCTAGGAAGGGTAATATTCCCAAATTCTTGAACTAATTCTTTTATATTACATCACTTAATTTATTTCGGGGAGTAAAGGAGCTAGTGTTAAAGTTTAATTACAATCCAGCGCCCACAAAGAATCCACTTTTCTGAAGGACCCAACACTTGTCCCAACATAATTTTAACTCCAAGGACATCAAAGACAGATTATAAGAATTCTCATGTCAGTGGATGTCAGGTTGGCAAAGCCATAATTGAGAGTACAGCAGGATTTCTAACTGTACGTGTTATGTTCCACGGTTAGCTTGACCCAGATCTAAAACTGCATCTTTGAAGATTGTGCCATTGTTGATGAAAGTTACAAAAGAGTAGGAAACAGAAATGGATATAATTTTTGTAAATTATATAAGTTTGCTCAAAGTTAGATGAAGAGTTATCTAATTTTTCACATGTTGCTGGTATTTAAAAGGAAGGTTTGTTTGGATTTTTTTTTTAACAGTGAAAACGGTTGCTTAGCAACTCCTTCCTGCGTTGCATGAATCTGTTAGGATTTCCACCTGCTGGAGAAAAACATCAATAAAATTATTTCTTTGAAATCAGAAAAGTAGGAAAATGAGCCAATGACTCAAATGTATGATGCATTTGCAAGATTCCAAAGACTTCCAAAGACACGTATTTATTTACTTCAAAACAAAAAAACGGATGCTTTGGCCAGGCGCGGTGGCTCATGCCTGTAATCCCGGCACTTTGGGAGGCCAAGGTGTGCAGATCACAAGGTCAAGAGATGGCGACCATCCTGGCCAACATGGGGAAACCCTGTCTTTACTTAAAAAAAAAAAAAAAATTAGCTGGGCATGGTGGCACATGCCTGTAGTCCCAGCTGCTTAGGAGGCAGAGGCAGGAGAATCGCTTGGACCCGGGAGGCAGAGGTTGCAGTGAACTGAGATTGAGCTACTGCACTCCAGCCTGGCAACAGAGTGAGAATCTGTCTCCAAAAAAAAAAAAAAAAAAAAAAAAGATGCTTTAACATTTTATAAAATGTACTTTAACAAAATTTAACAATAGCCCCAGCTTCACAAAATGAGGCTTGTTTCAGTATAGTTTCTGTTGTAATTGAAAATACAGACATAGCTTATGTTCACAGAGAATACACAATTGCCTGTGTAATGTAATCTGAGGGATAAACCAAAGTCCTGCCATCCCCCACATCTGTCTTTCTCTGGCATATAGTACCTGAAGTTACCACTCTTGGAGTCAGTCCCTGAGTTGAGCATTCGTATTCAGAAGACCCTGTTAACATGATGTGCCATCTGGGCAGGCTAACACCTTAGCACCTTGTGATATGTGCTATCATCACAGAATATATTTGGACATGCAAATATAACATTCAAGACATTTATTTGCCTCATGAGACAATTGAGCTTAGGATATGTGTCCCTAGTGATGCTTCAATCATAATTAAGGTAACTAAGTAGTTTGTGTAGCAAAGGCTGCTAACTACAGGCCTACATCCATTTCACCTTTCTTTCATAGCAGTAAAACTCCTACTTTTTAGTTTGGTACATTTATCAGTTTCCCTTGTCTACATGTAACCATGTGCCTAATTTTGGTGAATAAGATGTAAATACAAATACTGTATAGCATCGAACCCCCGGAAATAAAGATGTGGTTGATGGAGCTCTAGCAGCCACATTAGACCATGAAGTCAAGGATGAAATGTGAGAATAGTGGAACTAAGATCTGGAAAATGCTTAATCATGGTATACCTTCCAAAAGAACTCTAGAGAAAAATAAGACTTTCTGATATTTAATGCACTGTTATTTTGGGCTTTCTGTCACATACAGCTGAACCTCTTTTCTTGGGGACATGGGGCAGGATGGAGTCTCTCTCTGTCACCCAGGCTGGAGTGCAATAGGGTGATCTCAGCTCACCGCAGCCTCTGCCTCCCAGGTTCAAGCAATTCTCCTGCCTCAGCCTCCTGAGTAGCTGGGATTACAGGCATGTGCCACCACGCCCAGCTAATTTTTGTATTTTTACTAGAGACAAGGTTTCACCATGTTGACTAGGCTGGTCTCGAACTCCTGACCTCAGGTGATCCACCTGCCTCAGCCTTACAAAGTGCTGGGATTACAGGCGTGAGCCACTGCACCTGGCCAGCTGAACCTAATTCTAATTATAGTAGGCTTACACAATAAAGCAAAGCTTGACTGAGAGTTTAGTAAGCATTTTAAAAATACTTCTAAAAACAGTAAGACAAAGCAATATACCTGAAATTCAGTAGCAAGGAAAATATGGCCACTCCCTACTTTGTGAACATCTGATTTGTACATACCTAGTACTGTAAAAGGCAGGTCAGTGAGGAAGCAGGAAGTATAACCTGAGACTTTCTTATTGTAGCAAAAAGGCCAGTAGTGATCACGGCTCTGGCAGAGAACCTAGGGATAAGCTTTTGATAAGACTCATTTACTTTGGGGTTTTATGATCCCTTAGAAAATTTATAAAGTAAGTTTAAAGGGGTTACCACTTGGGCGAATTTAACTTGCCAAGCTATTAACAAATATAGCACAATTATACCTTGAATTCATTTCTAGATTCTTTTTCTAAATTACTTTGCATATTTAACCTAAAGATTAAAGACTCCCAGATTTGCACTCAGATGGATTTCTAAGCTTTTGTAAGTTAAGGCAGTTAATATATGCACATATGCAGTACACATATGCAGAGAATGAGGCCAGATCTGCTCATATCTCAAGCATAGTGTATTCAGTGTTCAGGTGTGGGCTTTGAAGCCAGACTTCCCAAACTCCAGTATAGTTCTGCCACTAGTGTATGACCTTGGGCAGATAATAAACACTCTTCACCTCAGTTTCCTCCTGCAAAAGGGGAGTGATAATTGCACCCTACTTTCCAGGATTGTTATAACAATCAAGTGAGATAATACATGAAAAATGAGGCTGGGCATGGTGGCTCACACCTGTAATCCCAGCACTTTGCGAGGCCTAAGTGGGAGGCTTACCTGAGCTCAGAAGTTCAAGACTAGCCTGTCCAACATGGCGAAAACCCGTCTCTATTAAAAATACAAAAATTAGCCGGGCGTGATGGCATGCATCTATAATCCCAGATACTCAGAAGGCTGAGGCAGAAGAATGGCTTGAACTCCAGAGGCAGAGGTTGCAGTGAGCTGAGATCACACCACTGCACTCCAGTCTAGGTGACAGAGCAAGACTCCATCTCAAAAAAGAAAGAAAAAAAAATTAAGAATAGAATTATGTTGGGTATATGGTAAGTGCTCAATAAATTACAGCCATAATGAGTGCCTCCTCTCCCAGGTGAATGTGTGAGTGTTGGTGATGGAAACAGGGCAGCATCTCTTGCAGTATCTTGCTTCTGTCCTAAGTTTTGCTAAACCTCAGTCCACAATAAAGAAAAATAGAAAATACAGAAGAGTTAATCAAGCAAGAAACTATCTCTCTTGATAGCTTTATATCATTTGAGCCATTTGATGAAGACTATGGTATCTCTGTTAGTCAGATTTGCAAAGGAATTCCTGAGGCTGGGTAATTTATAGAGAAAAGAGGTTTATTTGGCTCACGGTTCTGCAGGCTGTATATGAAGCATAGGGTCAGCATCTGCTTCTAGTGAGGGCCTCAGAAAGTTTACAATAATGGTGGAAAGTGAGGAGGAGCAGTGTGTCACATAGTGAGAGAGAGAGAGAGTAAGATAGAAGGGGGGAAAGTTGTAGGCTCTTTCAAACAACCAGCTCTTGTGTGAACTACTAGAGCAAGAACTCACTCATAACCATGGGGATGGCACCAAGCCATTTATGAGGGATCCACCCTCATGATCCAAACACCTCCTCTAGGCTCATGGCCAACATTGGAGGTCACATTTCAACATAAAATTTGGAGGTAACAAAACATCCACACCTCAGCAGTATCCTTCTCAGGATAATGTTTTTGAAGACAGAAAATAAATTACATGGGTTTACAAAGGAAGCTAATAAGATTGGAATATAGTTATTAAAATACTTTTAAAGCACAACTATGATTATGTAGTACCTGTGCTTATTTATCAACACATAAAATAACTATCTAGCTGTATTGATGATTTTTAAAATTTTCTCTGTGCTTGATGCACTGGTATTTGAAGCCTTGATCATGGAAAGACTGTCCCTCCCAGAGCTAGCTAATTCCTAGAAAACGCAAATTACCCTCCTGCAAACACATCTTTGATATACGGACCATTCAATTCAGAGCCCACAGTCCCACTCCTCTCCTTTATCAAGCTCTCACTCACCCAGTCAATAGTTTCCCTGTCCTGAGTTACCCCATAGCCAGGTACCAGACAAGGAGGGACCACCTCTATAGCCCAGAGTCCACCAAAATCATTCAGACTATCTAATCTTACCTTACTCAGCATACCCATGCTTCTTCACCTCTTTCTTCCTATTAAAACTTGTTGTAACCCCTTTGTTGTAAGAGGTTTTCCTTTAATGGTCCATGCTCTCCCCACTTTCTCTCCTGCCTCCTGACCAACCCCAGTGCTTCCCATGTGGCTCTGTGTGGTCTGCTGGGCCTCCAGTTTCTAGAGACCTGTGGGTATAAACCTCTTCCTTCATGAAAATCGTGTCTGTGTCTGCCTATCTTACCATACCTGATTAAAACATATCCCAAGTATAAATTTTAGGACACTAGGAGTGGGTCTAATAACCTCACCACTTGACATGATGATGAATGTAAATGATGTTTTAGAATATTTGCAATGACTATAGTGTGACATGGCTACATCCTTCATTTATTTTAGTGACAAAGTCATAGGTACTGCCAATTCTACTCTGATTTTACTTACAGTTGTTATTGAAGAAAATGCTTCATTTCAGATAGAGGTTAGTAAAAACAAAAATGCATTTTTTCCCACCCAAGTTCACCAGTTCTTGACTTCAACAGTCCATGAATCCCAGATTAAGAGCTCCTGTATATGAAAATAACTAGCACTGTACTAATCATAATGCTGGCAGCTCTCCAAAATTGGGTTCTGAGAATTCCTGAAACCCCTTTCAATCAACCACCAAGGAAGGAAGACCAATGACCAAGAAGCTTCACCATCTGAACTCACAAAACTTCTGAATAATTGTTCTTCATCAGAAGGGAGACACTTTCTACTTTCTCAAGGAAGTATTGTTCTGCCTCCTACAGGGCTTCCAGCATCATCACTGCAGCTGTCACTGGCCTCTAATACAATGGCCTTGTAAGATACACCAGCCCTGCAGCTGCTACAACTGCTGCTTGTAAGGGAACATCTCAAAATTAATCTTAAAGAGATTTGTAGTTTTTCCACAAAACAATACCTTTAAAACATTTTATAACAGAAAAAAACTGGTTTAAAAGAAAATTGCATGTATAAATATAAGGCAATTTGTATTAAAATTACAAATAAATATTCTCTTTGATCCAGTAATTCTACTTCCGGAAATTTATATACATCCCTACTTGCACAGGTGCACAAAAAATATTCATCGTTGCATTGTTTGTGATAGAAAAGAATTGGAAACAGCCCAAATGTCTCTCAGTAGGGAACTGGTTAAATAAACTGCTGCCCAACCATACGGGAAAATTATTTGGATCTACACAAAGAATAAAAGAGCTCTCTCTGTACTGAAGTGGAAACGTTTTTAAGATGTGTTATATGAGAAAATAACATGCACAATAACGTAGGCATAGTATGCAACCTCATGTGTAAATAAGAGAAAATGAATATATATTTGTATGTGCATAAAGTAGAAGGATATATGAATTATTCCAATAATTATTCTAATAATAGTGGTTATTTGTATGCCAGGCCATGAGAATCATGTAGATGTTAGACAAAGGCAGGAGGGAAATTGTTCACTTTTACCTTCACACATTCCTGTATCTGTATCTATACCTAGAGGCACATATTTAAACTGAGACCATATACATGTAACATCTATTCAAAACATGTTTAAGAGAATGGTTTTACCTTAGACCTAATTGTAGGCTACAGTGAGTTCACTGCTCATCATATAAATGTTTGCTTATCCATCAACATTGCCTAAGGCTTCCACTGACCAGAAACATTGTCAAATGTTTGTTTTTGTTAAGAAGATAAAGACAATCATGAGAAAAAAGGATATGGAGGGAAGAGGCGAGAAATGAAAAGTGAGCCACTTTTAAATACATTTATTTTAGCAGACTGACCACAAGGTGAAAAGCGATTCTGGCCAATTGACCATACCATAGTTGGTTGTAATTACCTGTGAGGAGATGTCCACAGACCAAAGATGTGTGACAAATGCCAAAGCCTGAGCCAGCTTCCCTGGACAACAACCCTTCTCCCTTACTTTTTCTTCTCAGACTCCTCCTCCTCTCCACAACTATCCAGCCATTGTGTGCCTGGGAAATGCAAATTAATTTCAACATAGACGAAGAAAAACACAATTAAGAAGATAAGTCTGCCACTGGAAAGATCAGGCCACGCAGCACAAACTCAAATATAACTGACTTTTGGATTATCTGTTGCTTTGAAATGCCAGGTCCATTGGTGAAAACAGCCAGGTGTAGGTTATAAAGACTTAAAAAATTGAAAACAGTCTAGTAAGCCCTCTGGCTGGCCTCCTTCTCATAACTGAATTGGAAGATGAGTCTTTATATGTTATTAATTATTGGATGGGCTCAAATACATTTAATGTCTTTTTATTTATTGGGGCACTGGTTTTTGCACTTTTATTTTAGTACTACAACCCTTCTTCTAAAGAAAACTTTATGCATGAACTTAAGGGTATGCAAAAGTGGAACACTTGGAGCTCTGTCTACTTATACCTCTTCCACCTGCACTCCTTCCCCAAGATAAGACCAGAGTCATCTCCAGAAATGCCTTAGTGTTGAAAGAAGTTTTTTGGAAAATACCAATCAGGTTCAATCTGCTTAGCCTCGCATTCAAGGTCCTCTAGAATCAGAATCTCATCTGCTCATTACTCCAACGTTCTGACCCATTCTCTTCTACAGGAACACTCCACTCCAGCAAAACTTGTCTGTTTATCTCTCTTGGAACATACCACACAGCCTCTTCTTTCTATTCTGCTTATTCTGCACCCAGAAGGCCCATGTGCCTCCCTCCTCAGGAGTCATACATGGCCTTCTAAACCAGCACAGGGCCCCCGTCAATGCTCACCTCCTTCAGGAAGTCTTCCTAGTTATCTCTTGCTTCTCCATACTGCATTTTATCCACCTCTTTCTAAATATATTCAATCTTCCCAGTAAAATTAGAAACTCCTCCAGAACAGGATCTGGTTTTGTCTTAGACTTCTCTCGTCTCCAAGACGAGAGAAGTATAGCACATAGCAGGGCTTAAGAAATATTTGATGAAAACATGTAGGGAATAGACAAAATCGGGAGGCTATATAAAATGCATACAGAGTGCTAAATGTGTATATATTTAGAAGTGAGATGGCATGTGTTTAGTGTCTCTGCCATTCCTTTCAGGTATATATGTTATAACTACAGTTCAATTTTCAAAATAGGTTGGCTAATTTTAACACTAGCAAGAAAAGTCAAATTTCACTACCTCAGAAATGATCTACAACCACTTAATAAATGTACACTGAATGCCCATCTGCTGTTTGCTATGTCATTGTTTGCTACATAATATGGCAATATGCATTATTTTTAAAAGCCACAAGTCCAGGATTGCTTTATTTTGCCAAAAATATTAGCTTTTTTCTAGAATTCCAAGTGATTTGTATGTACATTTTTAATCCCTATGACATTTAGTTTCTATAATCCTTTAAAAAGGTTAATTGAAATTGGCATACTAAAATCATCCTGAATGACTGGAAATTCATCATTGGTATTTGTCTTCTCATGTCAGAAGGTGAAGTAAAAATTACTTTGTTTAAAATTTTCCTGTAATCAAATATACTTTTGTTTGATATTATAAAGGACTAGATAATGACTTAATATTTTAGAAGCATATTGTATAGTCTTCTGTAAAGTTCTTAAGGTTATGCAAGTGGGATCCATGTTAGCTAACTGTTAGGCAAAAGTAAATGACTGAGGCCAGGCACGGTGGCTCACACCTGTAATCCCAACACTTTGGGAGGCCGAGGCAAGTGGATCACTTGAGGTCAGGAGTTTGAGACCAACCTGGCCAACATGGTGAAACCCTGTCTCTACTAAAATTATAAAAGTTAGTCAGGTATGATGGCATGTGCCTGTAGTCCCAGCTACTCAGGAGACTGAGGCAGGAGAATCTCTTGAACCCAGGAAGCGGAGGTTGCAATGAGCTGAGATCATGCCACTGCACTCCAGCCTTGGTGACAGAGCAAAACTCTGTCCCAAATAAATAAATAAATAAATAAATAAATAAATAAATAACTGGTTGCTGCCCTTCATTAACGATCAGCCAGAAACCTTATTTAACAAAGATCACTGAAGAAAGGGGAGCCTGTGCTCAGTGTAGGCAATTTCTGCTTCATTTCATACCAGGGTCTCAGTCTCCCTGGGCCTGAAGGAAGGATAGAAATGGGGATGGCGAAGGATGGAGACGACGAAAGCAGGGGTGGGAAATACAAATGTGAAGGAGAAAGAATAAGATGGAAGACAGGGAGTAAAGGGGAGGGAGAGAAAGGAGAGGCAAGAAAAAAGCAGGAAAAGCTGTGAGGAAATCAGAAAAGTAGTTGATGTATTATAAGACAGTAGTGTTGAGCATGGCCATTGGCTACAGGTATGACACTAGACATCGTGACTACAGTGCTCAATAACACTGACTAGAGACAGCCTGAATTCACAGTGACCTCAGAGAGAGATTCCAACCAAAGAGGTTTGCTTGGAGCTCCCAGAAGCAACAGGCTTGAAATGACATCTTTGAGTTTGAAAAGGCTTTGCTTGAAGAAGTGTGTAGAGCAAACCTCTAGACCCACCTGAGGTAGAGGAAATCCAGAGAAGCCAAGGGTGGGCATGAAGAGAAGGCCCCCTTGTAGAGGTACCTGCCAAGTTCAGAGGTCTCACATGGTATTCGAGAAGTCTTTTCACCCAAAACCAGGCAGAGCTGATACAAAGTTGGTGAATAAAAGTGATTAAAATTAAGAATCTTAAAAAAGGATTCATAAATAATTTAAATATTTTATTCTAAAGAAAAACATATCAGTGTGCATTCATCCTCTCATCTCTTGATAAATCAAGGCCTCTCTGTGTTTGGGTCCATGGACTGGGGCTTCATCATTCTGTGTCCATGCCTACAGTGCCACAGCGCTGATTTCCAATTTGGATTTCTTTAAAGTGAAGCAAAAACTAATGTGAAAAAATTATGAAGCAATCTAAGTGTGAAACCTAATTATTTTTATTGTCCCCTCAGTGTGCACAATTGTATTACCCACACAAAACGTGACCATTTGGGGGTTTGGATTTTTTGGGAACTTTTTAAGGAACCTTTAAGGCCTTTCCAGAGGGTTTTTTTGTGTTTTTTCTTTTGGTTTTTTGTTGTTTTTTTTTTTTTTTTTTTTTTTTTTTTTTTGAGACAGAGTCTCGCTCTGTCACCCAGGCTGGAGTGCAGTGGCTCAATCTTGGCTCACTGCAAGCTCCGCCTCCCGGGTTCACGCCATTCTCCTGCCTCAGCCTCCCGAGTAGCTGGGACTACAGGCGCCCGCCACCATGCCTGGCTAAATTTTTTGTATTTTTAGTAGAGACGGGGTTTCGCTGTGTTAACCAGGTCTCGATCTCCTGACCTCCTGATCCGCCTGTCTTGGCCTCCCAAAGTGCTGGGATTACAGGCTTGAGCCACCGCGCCCGGACTCCAGAGAATTTTCAATAGTTGGGCTTCCTAGCGGCAAACAAAAGGATTTATTATCACTAATTCATTAAGAAAAGGAATTTATTAAGAACTATTTGAGACTTACAGAATTTGGGGAGGAAGATGTAGATAGGCTGAGACTAAGCTTCCAAGAGTTACACCACGGAACCAGTCTTCTGAGGGAACTGCCGCCATAGCCAACTCCACAACCACAGCACTAGGATTTTCTCCGCCACCACCTACTTAGCAAAACGAGTATACTCAGCCCCATGTACTTAGTTACAGGGGCATCTGACTGGTAGAACCTATGTCACAAGGGAAATGGAAACTTGAGACAGAGAAGAAATTTAAAAGATCTCAGGTAGTCACAAAGGACAGATGCCCGCTATAGCTTTTCACTTAATCTTCATGCAAATCAACAGTTGGCCTTTCACATTTATTCTTCATTAGTTGATGGAATATTCAGTTTACATAATTGCAAAAGTAAATACAACTAGAATACAAGGAACGTTGGTCATTGCCATATCTCTAACCCCTAAAGCAATGTCTAACATAAAGTATAAAAAAATTTGTTGAATAAAAAATGAACTGGAATTAATAGCTATGATAACCAGCACCCTTGACAAGCACACAACTCCACTGGTTGTGGAAGACATTCACAGGTGCTATAACCCAGAGCCTTCATTGTGCTGTGGGTATCCATTAGAATATTTTATAGAGGAAATAGAGGGTTTCAGTTATTTGGGGGAGTTGATTAAGGGAAAGTTGACTAACAGAGCTCCTACAGGAAAGTTTCTTAATCTGCCATTAAAGGATACATTGTAAGGACGCATGGTAAAATTTTGATTTCATTTCTTCCTCAAAGTTTATATATTAATAAAATTTTACATAATTTTTATAACTCCATCAGTATGCCAAATATTATCTTAAAAAATAAAAATTTTAAAAAGTTTAATGTTTTGAGATATAAACTGTCCTAAATATATTAAATACTTCTCTGACTCTTAAACTCAGGATTATCCTATGACTTATTAAGGAACTCAAAATAACTTTTTCAGTTATGAAGTATGAGTGATATTTGCCTTTGTGCAAAATGGCCCTGACAGCTCTCCAGAGGTGGGTCACCCACCTACGGTGTACTACCTTATCTCATCTTTTTGCAGATTCTTTGCTACTTAGGTAGGAGAAGCAAAATAAATTTTATTGAAAACTGCATATGCTGTTTCTGAGGAAATTATCGATTCACTGAATCTATTGTTACATTTATCAGATTATTTTGTAATAAATTTTTCTCTCTCCCTTACTAGAATGTGAACTAGAGATAGGAGCAAAGATAATGTCTAATTTCTCTGTGTGGCCCCCCCACCAAGTTTAACACAATAACCTAGGCATAGTAAGAACTCAATGATTGTTCATGGAATTAATTCTCAAAAAATACACCAAAGCAAGGGCTATCCACTTGTTTCAGGTGACAAAAGTAAGCTGCAGAGAGGTAAAAATCACACATTTAGTGAGTGGCTGAGCTAGTATTTAACCCCAGGTCTTTAGTCTGACTTTATTAACCCATGGTCTCTCCTAGTCCAGACACATGGTAACGTACATTGGAGGGTCCTGAGGAGCCACAAACCACCTCCCTCATGCCATCAAAGGGCCCCAGAGAACCTGATGGTGGATGCTGGGATCTCAGAGAAGGGAAACCATGACCTCATGTAGCCAGAATTAACAGCCTTTTCCAGCTCAATATTGACTTCCAAGCATGAAAGAAACTCCCCCTGACGCCGCAGTGACCTGATTTCACAGCCATCATTACCTTACGGAATAGCTCTCAGGAACAGTTCTTCACCGCTTCTAGCATGGGGACCTACTTGATGACCATTTTCCCCCAATCAGATGGTGGGTCCTGGAGGCGGCAATCCTTGCTGTGCCCACCTCACCACCCCCACCACCGCCCCATCCAGTGGAGGGCTTTGTAGCATTCAGAATTCACCAAATTGAGCATGGATCGCAAACCTGGAAATTAGGTATCTGTGGCTGGGAAGGGTAGTGGGAACAACCTTGGATCACAGAATTTGAATCTGATATTTAGAAGCAGTCTTAAAAATAATCTGGTCTGGGCTGGGTACAGTGGCTCACGCCTGTAATCCCAGCATTTTGGGAGGCCAGGGCAGGTGGATCATGGGGTCAGGAGATCAAGATCATCCTGGCCAACACAGTGAAACCCCATCTCTACTAAAAATACAAAAAATTAGCCAAGCGTGGTGGCAAGTGCCTGTAGTCCCAGCTACTTGAGAGGCTGAGGCAGAAGGATGGCATGAACCCGGGAGGTGGAGCTTGCAGTGAGCCGAGATTGTGCCACTGCACTCCAGTCTGGGTGACAAAGCGAGACTCTGTCAAAAAAAAAAAAAAAAAGAAATCTAGTCTGACTCTCCTTAAATTTTGTTTGTTTTTGTTTTTGTTTTGTTTTGGGGGAAGGAAACTGAGACCAGTGCAGGTAAATAACTTGACTGAGTTCTCCTAGGGCCATCGCCACAGGAGGGGCAGCTCCACAGAGGACAGGCTGGGGAGACAGCAGGCCAGAGCAGCAGGTGGAAGGTTGGAAAGAAAGACAGTCTGTCCAGCATGCTGAAGAACTCAGTCGGAGAGAATAGCAGTGCTGAGGACACAGCCAAGCCAGTCAGCCAAACTAGTAGACACAGGCCAAGTAAGCTGGATCCTAGATGCTCTGGCAGGAAGCGTTGGCCTCCAAAGCACAGGGCTGGCTGGCATTCAGGGAAGGAACACACAAGGAGGGTGTGGGCTGAGAGAGCACAGTGGTTCCCCATGCCACCAGGCTAAGATTATTGTTTCCAGGAAAGGGCTCTCTACCCATTGCCTTGGATTTGGGAAGCTTCCTGGTGGAAGAGATGTTCTGCTTCTTCCAAAGAGCCAGGCTCTGGGGACATCTGCCACCCAATACAGTGTGTTGGAGGAGGAAGGTAGAAGGTGACCCAGGGGCTAAAAGCTTGACATTGATTCTACTCCCACCACCTTCCTACCTGCAGTTCCACACAGCTCCCAACATTAACTACCTCCACCTGAAAAAGCCTAATAGAGCAGCGCACAGGACCAGGGAATGGCACGGGCTGCAATATTTATCCATTCATGGAAAATCAAAGCACCCGGGTAGTCGTTCAGAAGCATGGATATGACGCTCTGAACCGTGAGAGCTGAGTAGAGGTGGATGAACGTGCCTCAATAATTGGCAGAATGTGCTTATGAGGAAGCACTGGAAATCAAAACTCAGGATGGGGCAGCCTAACAGAGGCAATCAATCATTCTACACTCGCCACTTCAACAAATGTTCACTGAATAGTTGCTGTGTGCTGAGTACTACATTAGGGCACAAAGGGTACAGAAATGGAGAAGCAGTTTCTTACCCTCAACCTACAGAAGCACAGCCCCCAGAATGCGTGCGTGTGTGTGTGTGTTGGGGACAATGCAACATATGCTATTGGTGCCTGATACACACCCTCCATGGCTCTCACTGCTCCAGTTTATGCCTATGCATCCTACTGAGCCCATCTGCAATTCTCCACCGGTCGTTTTCACAGCATAGCACAGGCCAGACTCACAGGGATTCATACAACGCTTCCAGGAGCAGCCCTCAGCCCTCAGTCAATGGCAAATGGAAACTAGAAGACATACTTCAGCTTGCTTCTCCCTGGATGGCCCTAACTCTACACTGTCTCCCAGAGCTGCCCTGCAGGGTGAGCCTCAGTTGCTCACAGTGGCAACTGCTTATGATACAATACACTTTCTATCGGTTTCCATCCCTTCCCTCTCTCACTTACCCACTACCCTACCAGTATTTCCTGGAATCACTTTCCAAGAGACAACTTGCATTCAAATCCCTGTTCAGAGTTGGTTTCTGGGGAAACCCTCCAACCCAGGCAATCAACAACCATTTTGGGAGTGGGGGAGATGAGCACTAACGTAAGTTTAAAGGATAAAGAAGTAGAGAAAAGCAGGGAGAATAGGGTGTTGGTGGGAGGGAAGTGCTAGGCATTTTAGGCAAATGAGACAGTGCAAAGAAGAGACAAAGAATATTCCTGGTGGATGGGAGAACTTAAAGGACTTTGGCATGCTGGCAGGTAAAGTGAGAGAAGGAGGCGGGGAGAGATGAGTCAGGGGAGAGATGGAGGAACCACATCTCCCTGCCCTTGGAGGCCTCCCTAAAGAGCCTTGTTTTTCTCCTGAAGGCTGAAAACAGATTCAATGCTTGGTGTCAAATGGGGTATAAGAACAATAGGATCAGCCAAGTAAATCCCTCAAATCCAATTTACTTGTAGTTTAGACTGCAGTGAATGAGAATAAATGTTAACTCGAGTCTCCTAAACAATGCTTACACCAGGAGACTATGCTGAGATTTTCAAAAGCTGCTTCAAAATGAAGGCTTTCCCAGGAATATTATATTCCCATTATATTTCTCCATTCTCTTCTCTTTTACCTGGAGAAGTCTTAGCAGTAGCCCCCAAACAGCCTCTTAATGTTTAACGTTTTGTTAATACAACCCCACTCAGAACTACCCAAGAGCAATTTGGAACAGGAAAAAAAAGTTCTATTTTTAAAACGCCAGCAAAAAAGACGCTGCCTGTGAAACCGTACGATAGAAGCTGTTCACATCCAATATCTGAAAGAGCTACCGTTTGTATGAATAATTCAAAAACAGCTCCAGACAAATGATCCTGGGATTATATGGAAATAGAAAAAACCTCCGGAGTCTGCTGCTCCTTTTATTAAAGACTCGTTCACATTGAACACTGTTTTCTCTGGGGTTATTTCGACTACAAATGAGTAGTCAATAAGGCAGAATCTGTTCACGATTGTACCCATGTGAGCCTCAGAAGAAAAGTCATTTTTATCTACTATTCATTTTTACCTTGCAAATTATTAATTAATGTAGATTGGGTAAAAATTAAAAGTAAGCAAATTAGCCTTCATTTGTTTATTTTAATTATTTAGTGGGCTCACAAGCTTCATTACAAAACATACAGGAAGATGCATCTCCCCCTAAATATTTCTGCTTGCTGCATAGATCTGACACAATTAAAAGGTGATAGAGGTGCCATCCGTAAGTTAAATAAAACAGAGCTTTGGTGGCCCAGATCATATTGTTGATGTTATGCTTCATCCTAACTTTCTTAATTATGGTAGTGTTGCCAAAATGTGTCAGAGGCACCTGAAGGAGTGGATGCTGCATGTTTGAATTTTCCTGAAAGCTGAAATTTTATATAACCTTTGACCTTATCCATCTTAAATTAAAGCACTTGTTTTAAAAATCCATCTTTTACAATTACATTTGGCTGTCAATGTGTTTAAAAAACCATTAGGCAGAGGTGATTTTGCAATGTCAGAAGGGATGACTTTGATGGCAAGGGAATCTTTGATGAAAAATTTCACTGCCATTAGGAAAAGATGGTACCTATAACAGGTAAATAGGACTTCTCAGTTTCAATATATTTAAGTTAATGGATCACTTCATACTAGAAAGATGTCAGTATGTGGGAGCTATCAGATGAAATGAGCTTGGATATCTAAACACATATCTTATAGATCCTTTTGAGAATAACCCAAATGAACTTTTTACTTTGTGAATAAAATAAACATATTGAGAACTGACAACAGGAAATCCTGTCAGGGATGTTCACTTACTACTCATGCCAATGAACAAGTTTGTTTACTTAATACATCATCTTTCAAAACGGTTCACATGAGATAATTAAGTGGGGGAAATTAGGGCAAAGGGAAAAATAGCAAGGAAAACAAAAACAGACATAGGAAGGAGGCTAGAAGATCTGTATAAGCCTTCAAATTTGGCTGTGGGATTCCTAACAGCCAAAACTAAAGAGGAAAACATGACTAGTTATAAGAGTCACAGAATCCATAGGAAACAAAAACAGTAAGTGAGGAATAAAGTACATGTATCAGTACAGCCAGGTAATCTACTTTCCTAGAGTAAGGTGTTATCCCATTTGAGTTCAATAATGCACACAGTAAAATGCATAGCTTATTGGGTCCCACCCCCAAAGATTCTGATTCAGCAGTTCTGGGGTGGGACCCAAGGATTTGCATTTTGCACAAATGCCTAGGTGCTGTTGATGCTGCTGGTCTGGGGACCACACATTGAGAACTACTTTTATAAATGAATTGCTTAGCAGAAAGATGTATAGACAAATTCACAATACCACAATTCTCTCACTGTAGTTAGCATCCTTGAAAACTTTATATCATTCCTCTTTTAGTAAGTTTCAAAGAGAGATTCAGTTGTAAAATTATGTAGACAAGATAACCATGAAGTATGTTGACAAGATGACCATGCAGAGTTCATATAGTGGTTATCTTGGAATAAACTGAGATGATTGATAAAAAAGTTCGGTACCAGTAATTGCTTTGTAATATTAATTATTTTGTTACTTCCATATCCTTAATTCCCCTACCCCAACCTAAACTTCTTCAGAAAGAAAGGAAATTGTTGGTCTCACTGAGATTTGCTTAAGGTCATAATCAGTTCACAGGATGTTTCAGGATCTAGGTCAATCTCTGTCCTCTATTGAGAGTATAAAGTTCTGAGAAAGAAGACAAATATTCACAGAAATTGATATTTGTTCTTCAGAGGTCTCATGTTCTCTGTCTTGATGTGAAAACATAACCTATTATTCTGTTTCATGATAGAGATTATGAGGAAGAGGAGAAGCAAAGGCTGCGATTGAAAAGGGAAGTGCTCAGCATCAGCAGGTCACATTTCTTACGACCTGCTGAAAATGATAGTCTTCATGCCTGAATGAATATTTTAATCTCAGCCTGAATTCCAGGAACAAATAAATAAATCATTTCCCTTTGCACTAAACAAATGCTTCTGTCTATTCTCCCATCCTTAAATTAAAGGAGCTCAAATGGAACCTCATTTTGATATGAAAGCATGACTTTAGTAAAAATTAGCATAAATTCTACATTGGCATATTAAAGGGAAATTACACAAATGTGAAAAATGAATAGAATGTTCTCAAGGCCAAATCCTGGCAGAGAATGAGGAGAGTGACTTAATTCATAGATGCTGAAAACCTCTGTGTGAAAAAGAGGGATACAGCCTTTGTTCATTTATTTTAATAACTGACATTGATTTTAATTATTTATAATTCTTCAAAGTATATTTTTAATAGTAATGAAGTCTTAGGAAGCTGAGCCCACCTGACAGCACTTGACTATCTAATCTGGGCTGAAATATGTGATGGAATCACAAAGTTCTCATCAGTGAGGTGATACAGCTGATGAATTAATAAAGTGAGAATTATCATATTTCCTTTATGTCTGGACCTTTTATTTACATATTTGAAAATATATGTTAAATTATTATGGTCCTTTCCAATTATAATATTGTCGTCTTATGGAATGTTTCAGCTTATAGGTTGTTTTGCCCTGACAGATGGGAACTCTAAGGTTCCTGGAAGTTAAATGACTTGTCTGAAGTTAAACACAGTGTCAAGGCCAGGCTTAAGACATGAACACACCCTTGATTCTTGCCCCTCACCATCCATGCAACAAATCCCATGTGAAGACAGGGTTAAAAGAAGCATACATTGTGAAGTGAAGCAATGGAATACCCCTCTCCTCCTTCTTTCATGTGGCTGAAATCTAAAGTAAGCTTCAAAGGGACACAGGAGGCAAGAAAGGCCCAGAAAATAGTGCCTGTGACTGCACTCCACTTGGTTTCCATTCTGTTGTATTTACACTGCCTCCTTTTTTTTTGTACTTTGATTTAGAGCAGCTCTAAATGTTTATTTCCAAAGCCTTCTTACCCTCACCTCCACTCAAACAAATGGCATCAATTCGCCACATCTTCAAACTAGAGCTAACGCCATGTGCCGAGTTCAGCTCCTGCCTTTCAAAGGCCAATGATGTGAGTGAATAGTGGATGGTCTCTACACATGTTGTTAATCTTCAATCTGTAAAGGAGGCCAATGTAATTGCCCCTTTCCAATCACAATTGAATGCACTTCCCACAGGTTCTCTTCCTCTCCATTCTACTTCAATGTACCTATCAAAATCCTGTATGTCCTTTAGTTTTCTCCCCAAATCTACTTCACGTAGCCTTCCTTGAAGAAATAGGTACTTGTTGGCTCTGATAGTTTTGGTACAATAATAATGGTTCTTCATGTTGATGGATGTGGGTCCAAACTTTCCATCCTATTCCAGGTTATGATCACTTTGAGGACAGAGACTGTACTCAGTTCTGCATCTCACTTTGACCTATACGTTTTCTTGCATGTTTAATGCCCAATACATATTTGTTAAATTTAGTAATATTCATTGAATATATCAATGTATAGCTGGAGCCTGGAATAAAGGATCAGTAAGTATTTTTTGAATGGAAGAATGGAAAGTTGGAGAGATGGAAAAATGAGTGATTGGTTAAAATTTATGGATACATTCACTTTGTCTCCAGAAAAGTCTTTCTCCTATGATATCAAGAAATATATTTAGGGAAAAAAAAAGTATAATCAAGGGAAACTATTTCAAGAATCAAAATGTTTCTGTTAACAAACACTTTTTTACAATTCACATTATTCCTGTGAAAAAAAATCTCTGGAAATTTTAAGGTTACTTATGATACAGCTAGCTACCTATGTGATAAAAACATTTCATTGCTTCTTAAAATGCAAATAGATTGTTTGTGATCACTATGGATGAATTAACAGTAAACATAAGAAGACATTTGACTCTATGCATGGGTAGATGGGGCAGAAATGCCTTCCACAGTTCATGTCTTTTTCCTGGTTTGACCCTTTCTCCACCATTCTTTTCAACACACTCTTTTCTCTCCCTCATTTTCTGTCTATATCAGTAGGGAAATCACCATAGCAACAATGTGAAATAAATCAATTCAGCTACTATTTTCTGGATGTTACAGCCTTGTTCAGAGGTCAGATTTCAAAGAAAGCAAAAGACTGAAACTCCTGACAGATGAAGGAGGCAGAATTTTCTGCTAACCTGAATAACACCAATGAAAGGAAACAGAGGTGATCTCATTGCTTCAAGCTCAGTGAGACAGCAGCAAAACCAAAAAAAAAAAAAAAAAAAGAAAGAAAGAAAAGGGAAAAGAAGAATATGATCACTCAGATGTTTGCTTTCCTTCTGAGGAGACTTTTAACCATGTGTGAACAGTACTGGAAGAAACAGTGGAAAGAATTCAAGCAAATTAATAGAGGATGAAAATTTTCTTTATTAGAAATGAGGCCATTTCTTCATATCTGATTCTTTAAGGTTAAAAAATTTCATTTAATGATGAATCATTGCTTTATTTCCTCCTACAGGTACTGAGGTTATCTTTTCTACCCAAAGAAGATACCAAGATCTTACAACTCCCTATGTTACACAATGATTTGAAATGCAGCAGGAACTGTGTGTGTGTGTGTGTGTAGATAGAATATGGCAGTAAGACTGAAAAATAGACCGGAAGTCAGAAGTCAGGTGATCTGGGAATTTATTGTGGCTCAATCCTTCAGCCAGCAATGTTGCCATGAACAGGTTACTTAACCCTGCTGATTCTCAGTTTTTTCATTAGCAATAATATCTATCTGTTCACCTTAGAGGGTTTATGAGGACTGGTGAGAAAGGAATTGTCAACTACATGTTTGTTCAGTGTAAGGTTGGTATCAGAGATACTTATGATCCTTAAATCATGCCAAAGATGTGCTAGCTATCTGTGCTTGAACACACACAACCTTCAAGTCTAGTGTTCCTGCACACAACTGAAGACTCTTTAGACAACTATATTGCATAAGGTTAGTAAGAGCAAAGGTTCAAGAGGCTTGGGTTCAGTCCTGGATCTGCAACTGAATAAATGTTCAAGCTTGTTTGGGTCACTTCATCCATCAGAACATCAATTTCCTTCTTGGTTTCTAGTATGCTTTGCTGTGGTTTGAATGTTCGTGCCCCCTCCACAATTCATGTTGAAACTTAATTCCCAGTTCAACAGAATTAACAAACAAGTCGTTTTGGAAAGTGATTACAGCATAAGGGCTCCACCCTCATGAATGGATTAGTATGCTTATAAAAGGACTTGAGGGCACAGCGTTTGTCCCTTTTGCCTTCCACCATGTGATGATACAACACCGAACCCCTCAGAAGGATACAGCATTCCAAATGCCATCTTGGAAGCTGAGACCACGCCCTCAAGAGACACCAAACTTGCCAGTGCTTTGATCTTGGTCTTGTAGCCTCCAGAACCATGAGAAATAAATCTCTTTTCTTTATAAATTGCTCAATCTCAAATTTTTTGTTACAACAGCACAAATGGACTAAGACGTACCTCCTGGCTCCAATAATCTTGTGAAGCATAGAAGGAGTTGACTGGTTATAATTTTGAAGTAAACACTCCCATTTATTTTAGAGATAATTATTGACACATGGAGATTCATGACCTTCTCTCCTTCCTCCAACTTGTCAAGACCACTCAGGAAACTAATGTTTAACTTCCCCTGCCCAGTTCTTGTCTGCTTCTCTGAGAAGAACAATGACCCGTGTTCTGGGTTTAAGGCAACAGGAGAATAATACAGTGTCTATGGAGCTTACGTGTTGAAGAGAGAATGTAATGTGATATGAGACCATGAAGAAAAGAGCAATGAAGGGATGAGGAACTAAAGATAAAGAAAACAGTCAACAGAAATGGGAAAAAATATTCTTCTAGGGTAGTGGGGTAAGGAACGATTGAGAGATTCAGGCTGTTCGAGAATAGAAAGAACCCTGAGAATTTGTATGGAACTTGGCCCATACTTGAGAGAAATACTAATAAAGATGTGATTTAGGCCCTGAATCTTTAAATGTGGTCCTGCTGTGGACTATGTGAGTTTTATAAGCATTGCTGCCAAAGATGCTGTGAGTGATTTCCTCACACTTCATCATTGGCTATGTGATGCTGAGATGGTGACTTCAGTGTTTTGTTCCAAAAACATGAATTTTCTTTCTTAAGAGCTGATGTATGGATATGACTCTATACACTTGATGGTTAAAAAATGCAGCAACATACACAAAGCAGTTTGCCCAAATGTGATTGAATTTTGTGTTTTCACAGAAATTATTTTGGGCATGATAATGAAGAACAAATGACCATTTAAATTATCAAGACCTAACATATATTAATTATAGGAATATATGCCGAAGGTTTACATGTATATCAATTATAGCATGCTCTCAGGCTGTTTCTCTATCACTTAAAAATTGTAATAATCGAAGTATTAAGACCATAAAAAGACTCAGTGGGATGTGAGAAAGCCAATATTATGTATTTGGGGCGATAATTTGGCATTACAAAAATAAAATTTTATTTTACAAAAATAAAATAAAAGACCTGCCCCCAGGCTAGGCACGGTGGCTCAACGCCTGTAATCCCAGCATTTTGGGAGGCTGAGACAGCTGGATCACCTGATGTCAGGAGTTCAAGACCAGCCTGGCCAACATGGTGAAACCCCGTCTCTACTAAAAATATAAAAAATTAGCCAGGTGTGGTGGTGGGTACCTGTAATCCCAGCAACTCGAGAGGCTGAGGTAGGAGAATCACTTGAACCTGGGAGGTGGAGGTTGCAGTGGGCCAAGATCGCACCACTGCACTCCAGCCTGGGTGACAGAGCAAGACTCCACCTAAGGAAAAAGAAAAAAAAAAAAAAGACCTGCCACTCAGTGCACTTACCATGATGGATATTTGAACAATGCAGTTTCTCATGGACAAAGCCCATGGGGCCTTGGAGACCAGCTATGAAGAATACAAGATCTTATACTCTCTTGGGGTACACACATAAGGCAGTTTTTGCCTCTGAACAATCCTTGGGAACCCTCAGGAAATAGATTTACCATGATCAGTTCAGGATACAGTAACAGGTTTTTGACTGTGACTGCAGACTAAAAAACAAAATCAAATCAGATATTTATGCTTCATTTCAAGGAACTGTCACAACTAGCTGTTCAAATAGAAGAAACAGAACAGTAATGTAATTAGTCTACAGAGGCAGGACTGGTGAGGGCTCTGAGAAATGCAAGGTAAGTGATTACTCCATGCCTCAAGATATTCAAAACAACTTAAGAACAGATAGACTAATGCTAATCTTTTATCTTCATTTCCTTTAGCAACAACAAAAAGGTACAACTGGAGGTGATGAAGTTGCAAGTACAGTAATCATTGGGCAATGGATGATATTCTAATATGTTATCATAAATAATTTGTTCCATAAAAGTAGATAAATAAGACAATATAATTAATATAATTAATGCTCAAGTGTATGGAATGTCTTAAAATAATTCTAGCAGGATTTATCAGAGTACCTTGCATATAGTAAGTGCTCACATAATTTAGAAGAAAAATATGGCTTTAGTTAGTAATTTACTTATCAAAATCATACATCTAACTTGTAAAGAAAATTTATTCAAATGCTAACTATAGATATTAATTAACAGAAGATTTGTGTTGTATTAACAATATTTGAAGAGAATTTCTACTACTCTCTTAGCTAATCAGAAACTTATCGCAAACATGGACTGTTTTGTAAATGATGTAAGCTGCTTTTGCCTTATTTGTAGTCACAGTTACAGGTGGAAAATTCTTCTTGATTGTCAAAATTCTAAAGAGACTGTTATTATTCTAATAAGTCTCACCTCCACTGCTTAAAACTCTCCAATGGCTTCCCACAAATCTTAGTATAATCATTAAAACCCTTAATACAGCCTACTGGGTCCTGTGTGATCCATCTTTGCTTACCTGTTCAATCTTACCATTCACCTCCACCTCCTCATTTAATGCCCCCCAGCCTCCCTGGACCTCAAGATTTCCTAGCCTGACAATGCTCATGCTCTCACCTCTGCATATGATCTTCTCTTCCAAATTCCTCTTTGCCTGGATAACTTCTATGCATTTTTTTAAAACGCACTCTCCAATACAATTTCCCCAAGGAAGCTTTTCTGGAACCTGAATGAGATCTAGTCCTTCTTGGGAAACAGTTGTTTTTCCTGGCCTCTTGTTCTCCTGTGTCTTGCTGAATAGGTCAACATTGCATGGTCCTGTTTACCCTTTCACTCTTTAACCAGGCCATTTCTCAGGATTGTTTATACATTCAGCAGTCTTGAGAGGTGAAATAGTATATTATGGACAGAAAGCAAGCTTGCTTACTGCTTGCTATGAAAAGTGCAGGGCTCTTTACCCTGATTTTCTCAGTTGTGGCACAAACCCACTGGGTGCGTAGCATGCATCTGTGAGACAATACATTTCTGCAGTTTTAAGCAGCCTAGTTTGGCAGCCTCATTTGTTGTAGCAGCCTTAACAAACTGATACGGGTAGGTACCATCATTCTCATTTTACAGATGAAGAAATAGAGGGACAGAGCAGTAGAACGACATACCTAATGATTCACAGTTGCTGTGTAGCAAATTCACAAGACAAACTGAAGCACTTTCATTCCAGACCCTGCACTCAGAATCCTATTTAACCCTGCCTCTGTGTCATACTCTTTCTTTCATGTTTCATGTTTGCTCTTGGGTATCCCCGTGAAAACCATCTAATGACTTCACACTGTGGACTAGCACAAAATTTATATCGTGATATTTTACATATAGTACTATTCAAAAACTGGAAGACACTAGAGGCTTGCAACCAGCAGGGTGACCCACAGACCTGAACACACATCCTCTCTATTATGCTGCATCCACAACTACTCATCTCTGGACCTTCCTTTCCTTCTCCAGGGGTTACTGGAGCAGCTGAACTCACATGGAAGAGTCACTAGATTTGGAGTCAGAAGGCCTTTTTCATTGCTATTTAAAAATTTAATGCAACTATTCTGTATGATACTCTAATGGTAGGTACATATCATTACATATTTGTCAAAACGCATAGACTGTACAACACCAATCGTGAACCCTAATGTAAACTATGGACTTTGTGTGCTAATGATATGTCAATGTAGCTTCATTAACTGACAAATGTAACATTCAGGTGTGGGATGTTGATAATGGGCTGCATATGGGGGTGAGCAGGGAGAACGTGGGAACTCTCTACTTTCTGCTCAATTTTGCTGTGAATCTAAAACTTCTATAAAAAAAATCTATTTAAAAAATTTTTAAAAATTATATCCTATCTCTTTTTTTAAATGACATTAGAGTGCTCCATCAGAAGATCTGGGTTTAGATCCTGGCCTTGTTCATGGCTAAATGTAGAACATTTAGCAACATTTCTTTATTAGGCAAATGGGCATATAATACCACATCTTACATCTAATCCTCACTGAAAAACACTGAGTGCAGGGCCTTGGAGAGATGGGCAGTTCTCAACAACTATTTGCTCAAGGCCCACCTCCTTGCCCGTTGCTTCAAATGAAGGTGAATGCATGAAGAGAATCTGTTGAGCAGCACCCTGGCAGGTGTCCCAGCCCATTGCTCCTGGGCTCCTTAGCAAGCCCACAGGACATTTCTCCTGCTGGTCTTCACAGTAATAGCCCCAACAGTTGGCAACCTGTTACCACCTCTGGCTGCTGAACAGGGTCAGCCTAGCCAGGCAGAACTTTGGCAAGTAGACTTCAGCTGGGGGGAAGTGCAGTGAGCCAGACCTCATGAGAGAGGATCATTGGGTGACTTGACAGTAAAGATATATGTAAATAATACCAGGGAGAAGAAACTAACCACGACCAGGAGTGAGAAGTTGGGGTGCAACGAAGTCACACAGTCACACAGCAAACAGGCTAACAATGTGCTGTCACACAGAATACATTTTTCCAAGTAAAGCTGTTTTCAAATATAGTTCTATTAAAAAAAAAAAACAGAAATAACCAATTTATTTCTTTTAAATTTTGTTACTTCTGGACCAAAGTGTTGACAGAACTTAGGATTCACTTTTCATCACTATGTCAATGCACAGATGTAAATAAAATCTAACATCCTTACAACACAGAATCCAAGAAAGAAATAAAATAGTCCTTGATTTCATCTTTTACTCAGGAAAATCCATTTTATAAAAATATGAATATGAAGGCATAGATTTAGTCTGGCTTCTTTAGGAAATAAAGTCATTAGTTTCCAAGCACCAGAGAAAAGAAAATTGTTCGATTTTAGGCTGAGTGACAAATTGTCCCTAGGTCTTGTCCTCAGAATTTCATTGTTGTAGGCAAATAACTGTTTTTCATATAAAAGTCAATCACTACTTTATGACAAAATCCTCAAATTGCCTCTCATTAAAGAGCTCCACAAATAAATATGCATAGAAAACTAAGTATGAAATACCAGGTTAAGTGTCTCAACCCCAAATACAAAAGGGAACAGTCTCATCTGAAAGCACTAGAACATACTTACCAGGTGAGCTCAGATACCAGGAGTGAAGAAAGATTGAACATGAACATGACCATTAACACAAACGTATTCACTCAATCAGTAATGCACACAACCACCACACAAGACCCAGAGTGATGGCCAATTTCTCCTTACTTTACGTATTGTCCAAACCAGTACAGGTGTTTACTTAAGATTCACTGTTTAACATAATACAGGTATGTCTAAACACACACAGAGTATTTAGAAATAACTTTTTACTTTGAAATAAATATTTTTAAAGCACAGAATTGTGATCTAGAAGAACAGAGGCTTGAATTCAAATTTTATGGTATTAACCATGAACTCTCGGATAAGTCTCATAGTCTCTCAAAATTTTATGTTTTTTTCCTCCCCGCCCCCGCCATAAAAAGGAGGATAGTAACATGAACTCCAAAGGATTATTATGAGAATGAAGTGTTTAGGAAGAAGGTCAAGTTTCAGCAGATTTCTGGGAACATGTAGAAGGCTCTTCCTTGATTCAAGGACTCTGACTGCCACGGTTTTAGTGGAAATATTCCTACTAACGTTTGGTCAGCAGAAAGAGTCAGGAGAAACCAGATTGTCAGTCTTTGTGAAAAGAACATGCCTCAAACTGTCCCGTCTGAGCTGTGGGGCAGGAACATGTCACTGTGCATCTCAGGGCCTCTGTTCCTTTATGTGTAAACTGAAGACAAGTAAATGCAGTTACATTTACTTCCAAGAAATGTGGTTAATATATTACATAAAATGATGTATATGAAATTATTCTATAAATTTCAAAGTAATCTATAAACATTGGAATTTGCATTTTATATATAAAGACAAAAGGGAGATATACAGATATACAGAAATATAAAGGGTTATGTTGGAATGGTAAAAATCCCTTTCCTATTGGTTTTGCTTTAAAATTTTATTTTACAAATCTAAATTTAACAAAAACCTTGGGGTTTTTTGTTTGTTTGTTTTAGAGATTCATTGCACTTTTGTAGTGAGAGCATTAGAGATGAAAAATAGGTTTCTTAAAGCAGAGTCATTTGTTATTGATGCTAGAATCATGACATTCATAAAATGGCACTAATAAGCTCATGGTGTAATCCAAAGAGATCAGGTATATGGTCATGATACTTAAATAAGAAGGTCAATAAATCAAAAATAAAGAATAAAGTTATACAGCTATTTGCTAAATGTAATTAAAAGGCTGAAACAGAGATACTGTCCCAATTTTTTTGTTTTATGTTTTTAAGGGATCATTGTCTTATGATGAATCTGATAAAAATCTGAAAATTCAAGGGAAGAATTTAAAAGGCAGATCTTTAAGTATTTTTCATACTGAAACATGAAGTATAAAGGTCAAATCACTGTGATATATTCTTTAGTACTCTTTGTAGCCTTCACTCAAAGAAGTGTGAAGGTCACATCAATAGTTTTATGCATTATTTTTCAACAATAAGTAAACATGAATCATGTGCAGGATTTTCTAAAGCTTACTGTATTTCTTTCTTTCTTTTATTTTTTTAAGATGGTGTCTTACTCTGTTGCCTAGGCTGGAGTGCAGGGGCGCAATCTTGGCTCACTGCAACCTCCGCCTCCCGGGTTCAAGCAATTCTCCTGCCTCAGTCTCCCGAGTAGCTGGGATTACAGGTGCCCACCACTGCACCCAGCTAATTTTTGTATTTTTAGTAGAGATGGGGTTTCACCACATTATCCAGGCTTATCTCGAATTCCTGACCTAGTGATCCACCTGCTTCGGCCTCCCAAAGTGCTGGGATTATAGGCGTGAGTCACCGCACCTAGCCAACTTACTATACTTCTTAATACCAGTGGTTGCTGGCATCACCCAACACAGAAACCTTTGTATTTGTGCTGTCAATTTATACCATACTTAAGATCTCATGAAACCTTGAAGGTAGCAACATTTGCGCTTCCTTTCTTGGATTAAATGAGTTGCTATAGTTTGAATGTTTGTGTCTCTGCAAAAATCATATGTTGAAATCCTAACTTCCAGGGTGATGGTATTAGGAGGTGAGACCTTCTGGAGATTACCAGGTCCTGAGGGCAAAGCCCTTGTTGAATAATTTTAGTGGCCTTATAAAAGAGACCCCAGAAAGACCCTCGCCCCTTCCACCAGTGAGGACCCAGCTGTCAGGGAAGTGGACCATCATCAGACACTGAATATGCGGGCACCTTAATCTTAGACTTCCCAGCCTCCAGAACTCTGAGAAATAAATTTCTACTATTCATAAGCCACCCAGTTTTATGGCATTGTTGTAGCAGCCCAAATGAACTAAGACATCAGTCTTTTGCCTTAGATATAATACTCACATTTTGGCCTATAAAAGTAGCGCCAAAATGGTCTCTAAGGGGAACACACTCAAATCACCATCAAGAAAAACCAGATGTGGCCTGAGGAACGTCGAATTCAATTCAAAGTGAAATTCTTCCCAAAGGCCATGGCAATTTACTGCTTCTGGTTGTGTGATTTGGGGAGGTCCATTAACTTCTGTGAACTGTACTACATAATCTATAAAATGGGGATAATATTGTTTTATTTCAGGGGGCTGTACTAAAATATCCAATTTTCTTACAAATAAAAAGGTTTTATTCTGATAAGAGTCACAGTACTGATAAAGAATCAGCATAGTTATGCAGCACATACTCTGAAGTCAGGATGCCTGAATTCAAATTCTCACTCCAGCCATTTACTGGAGCTGTTGTCTTGAGCAATCTACGTAAGCACTCTGTGCCATCATGATCCCTTCTGTAAATGAGGATAGTGACAGTACTTACTTTATTGGGTGGTATAAGGATTAAATGAATTATTATTTAAAAAGCACTTAGAGTAGTATCTTTAACATATTAAGTTCTGCATACCTGTTTAATACATAAATAATTGGTTACTGTCCCTTTCCTTAAAGGTGCCACCCACTAAGTTTGCCCAACATGAATGCGGGTATAACTTCATGGTTGCCTAAAGATTCCATGGGGCAGAAACTGCTGCTAAGTTTCCCCTTCTTCCTGGCCACGTAATTATACTACATTTCCCAGACTCCCTTGCATTTGGTATGGCCAGCAAAAGAAGTGATGGGTATTACTCCACGCTTAACCCATAAAACCTTCCACACACACGCTGCCATTGTCTTTCCCTCTCCACGTCTTGATACAGATGTACAAAGTGATGGAGGAAGTCATGTGTTAAAGATGGCAGGGCCACAGGTAGAAGGAGCCTGGGTCCCAGCATCACTGTATTTTGAGAGAGTTGCCTGACCAGGAACATCTGCCTTATCCTTAGGGGTCTATAAGCAATAAACTCTGATTGTTTATTAAGCCTCTGAGGTTTTGTTACAGCAGTTAGTGATGCTGTCTTAACCACACAGTCCAGTATTTCTTACATGAGGCTTCATACTGAGGTAAAGTCACTACAACCTTCAGTGCCTAGAGGGAATGGCTGGGTCAAAATTGTGATTGGGCTGGGATTAGATGCCAGGAAAGCATGGATGACATAGAAAAGCCTTATCCAGAAAAGAAAGCAGAGTTATGGGTAGGACAGAGGTAGAGACCAAGTAAGCCTTGCAAGAAATGTAAAATCCAAAGCTTAAGCACAAAAATCTAGAAGAAACTATGAGTTGAAAGACGGCCACAGTCATCACAGCTGTCAAAATCATAAGAACAAGTACAAGAGTCCAAATGGCTTCACATAATTTCTAGAGGACAGCCTCCCTCTGTTGACCAGACTTCCTATTCCCATCAGCACAAACTGTCCTGGTATATAATTTTCTAGGTCTGACATTTTTAGTGTAATATGCCCAAACATTTTCCAAGTAGACTTGCCTCAGGGACTAAAATTCTCATAATTCTTACAACCCTGAGCTGACATAGTGTTGCATGTTTTATTATCGTGAAAATGCAATTCATATTGGATAATAAATAAGGTCATTATTCACCCTGAATTTATGAGTTTCTATTTCTTTATAAGAGCAGTTTTCCAATTGCTTATAGGGTCCCAGGGAATGGAACACAGTACAGGTAATTATTGATGGTGGAAGTGGGGCTGGTCTTCTGTATGGACAGCTACCAAGAAAGATAAGTTTGGGTATGTCACTTTTGAGAGAAATGCTAGTCATCTGAGTGCTAGAAATCTGTCTGTTGAGAGTCCCAGGAGGACAGAAAAGGCCACTGAAAGAAAGATGTATAAGCTTCTTTGTATAAATGATGTATTCTCTTCTTTGTATAAATGTGGTTCTGATCACTCTTGGGTTTATTCCATGGTCCTCTCTCTACAATCAAAACTATTCTAAATGTATAATCATAAAAGCTGAGTTAATTCATGCCCTTAGAGTCTATGAATGTTGGACAGGCTTATAGGTGGCTCCCCTGTGATCCCCACTTACTGGTGTTCACGCTGTTGTGTAACCATCTATTCTTGAAGGTAGAAGAGACCTATGACTTGCTTCTAACTTACAGAATGTGGTAAAGGTGATGGGCTATTATTCCCATAATTGTGTTTTAGTATATTAGACTCCATGTTGCTATCAGACTTACTCTAGAGACTCTTCTTGTTGACTTGATAAAGTGATCAGCCACAGGGGAAAACCCAGCATGGCAGGGAGCTGCAGGCAGCCTCTAGGAACCACAGGCAGACTCTAGGAATGCCAGACAGCCTCTGAGAACAAAGAGCAGCCTCTATCTGTGACCTAGCAAAGGTGGGACCCTCAGTCTTCTTCTAAGAGTGCAAGAAAAATAATTCCGCCTACAAATCCAGATGAGCTCAGAAGTGATTTTTTCCCAGTTGAGGCTTTGGAGGAGAAAACAGCCTGGTGGATACCCTGATTGCAGACTGGGAGGCCCTAAGCAAAAGTCCCATTTAAGCAGAGCTTTGACTCTTGACTCGCAAAAATTATGAGATAATAAATTGTTGTTTAAAGCTGCTAAGTATGTGGTAATTTGTTACATAGTAATAGATAATAAGTACATTCTATTAACAGAAACAGTGACCATCAGTGCCTTCCACTCTACCAAGGTTGCTCTTGTAATATTATTCATGTAATGTTATTCATGTAACATTAGTGGGGCACTGGTACAGAAGACCATTCTAGCGAATTATAAAATGTTCCTCCCACTTCCCCTGTCATCGTCTGCACAGCTTTAAGCCCCTCAAAGATCCCATGTATTTTGTTCTTGGAGGCATCAGTCCATATGACATAAATAATATTATGTGTACCCACATCACACATTAAATATCATTTTCTCTGCAGGGAAATTAAAATGAAAGGTTTTTATTTACAATTTTGCCTTGAAAATTAGTTGGCTCAAAAACTCATTTAATTTAAAATGTCAACGATTTCTTGGCAATTATCATGCAGACTTGGGAATTTGTGAAAGAACATCTCACCCTCACATGTTTTCTAAGACAATGAAATGTTTATAGATACTAAATTGAACAAGGAATGAAACTGATATAATGTTATTTTTAGGAGATGTTTAAATACTTATTAATTTCATTTGTAAAGGATTTTCTAAGAATTTTGGAACCAATGATTTCTTATTCAGGTCTTAATCTGTTCTGGTTTTCCCTGAGAACCACATGTGTCCTGGGCTCTGTGCCAATAATACCTGATGAATAAAGGGCCCTGCTTTTCTTACATACCTCTTTTCTTTTCTTATTAAAAATTTATGATTTTTCACACAAGCAAATGTCATGCATGGTTCAAAGAAAGAGAAAAGAAAAATAAAAGTAGAATTCAGACATACATATGTAGAAAAACTGAAATCAAATATTATAGTTCTCAGAGCTTGTTAGCTTAAAACAAAGAAAGAACGCAAAGAAAGCAAGAAAGCGAGAAAGAGAGAAAGAGAGAAAGAGAAAGAAAGCAAGAAAACAAGAAAGCAAGCAAGCAAGCACGTGTGCAGGGAGGCAGATTTCCTTCTTAATTTTAAACTGAGAGTCATATAGATCAGTGTTCTCACATTTTTGCTTTTCTTTCCAAAATAGTCGATGGAAATGGTAACCTTTCTCTACTCAAGGTTCTAAGATCAATAGCAACACTTAGATTATTCTTTCGAATTTATTAGCCATAAAAACTAGATACGACATGTTCCTAAGTGAGCAAGTAAGTTCCTAAATTTGAGCCTCACACAGTGGCCTTATCTGTAAGTAAGAGGAATTGATTGGTGATCAGTAATGTTCTTTCCATTCCTAAAATCCCAGGAGTCTAAAGCATCAAAGGCAGGAAACAGACTTGAATTAGACTCTGAATATTGGCAATCACATTATTCGTCTCTGGTCACACAACTTCATTACTCACCTATCTTTCTCCTACTGGAAATTATATAATAAAAAATCATTTGTGATTACCAGAGGAGATGCTATAAACTTAATTGTGTTAACTCAATCATTTAGGGGAAGAAAAATCCAACCAGAAAGATCTTCAAATGACAGCATCTTAATCCATGCCTGGATATCGTGAGAGAAGAGCAGGGGTTTCTTTTAATTTTTCTCCAAATCACACTTCTCAGCTACCTAGAGCTTCAAAGGACTGGGTTATGGATGAAAAAGAAGCTGAAGGAGACAACCCCAAGGTAACTTCCAATTCTGAGCCTAAATCTTAAAAAACAAACAAACAAGAAACTCCAAGACCTTCTCAACTGAAAACGGCAGGCTGTAAAAATTCCAGGAGAAGCTCTTCTAATTTACACATGATCTTTCTTTAGCATTTAGTACAAAAATACAGATAGTTTCCAAACAGAGGGTGAGGATCTATGGGTCAGCTGGAAAGGCTGAGAGACACAAATTCATGGCAGCATAATCTCTGGATGGGGAAACCAGGCTTGCTCTATTTGTGTGTGTGTGTTCTTAGTGTAAAAGAGTGGATTTGATGTAAGCCATAAGGAATAAAAAGAAGTTACTCTCTGCACAAAAACTAAGCAAAATCATGTAAACAAATGAGAGGCTGAGAATCCCTGTTTATTATTGTGTGCCAGATCCAAGGCTAAATAATGTTTATTTATATTTAAATTTAATCCCTTTCCACCTGTACCAGTTGGGATCTCGGCAGGAATAATTAGCTCAGCTAGTTCAAAGGAACAGACCTTAATGAAAGGAGTGCAGAGGTGCAGAGAGGAAAAAGTGAACTGGTAAGGGATGGTGAGGCATCCAGAGACTTACAAGAGTAGACAGCTGTTATCAACCTCTAGGAAAATACAATTTTACTAAAGCCCAGGGAGGATTGCACCCATGTAGGAGGGGTTATCCTGGAGACTGAGTTCAAGGAGGGGCACAATCCTTGCCAGAGACTAGGCACAGAAGCAGGGAGAGCAAAGAAGTGCCCTGGCTTCTTTCCCGTAACTTTCTGATTTGCCAATGCCTCTCACTGGTCAAATTTAATTGACAGCTAACTGGCCAGGGAGCTGGATGAGGCATTCATAGGTATCAGACACCCAGAGCACAGAGCAAAGGAGAAAAGCAGAGAGGCATTGGGCTGGGGGTGAGGCGGGGCGTGGTGTGTAGTGCCCGGAACACAACGTTAAGAGGGAGACATACTTATGTGTGATGTCATTCTTATTTGACATGTCAAGAAACTGAAGCCCCAAATAGTTGAATTACTTGCTCCAAGTCACACAACTAGCACCGTGTGGCTGATACAAGATTTGAACCCAGGACTTCTACCTCCAGGTATGTGCTCATTCCTCCATGCTGCTCTTGTGGTACCTCACATTCCCAAGCTCTTTGCTGTTTACCAATTCTTTTACATACTTTGCCTTCTCTGTTCTTCCCAAATTCTTTCCCTAGAATAATCCTAAGAGGTAAGAAAGATGGAGTTAAGTCTTATTTTACAAATGAAGGAGTTAAGGATTAAAGAAACAATTAACACTTTTCTTCTGAAAGGTAGGTGATAATTAACAGCTTGGATCAATAGCAGAAGGGAACAGGCAATAAAGGGTGGGGTCTGCCTGGCACAAAAGTTAGCAAAATAAAAAAGATTAAGCACAGATTTGATGACATTTGAAATTTAAAATGAGAAAGGCACTAAGAGGTATTTATTATAATTCTTATTAAGTTTCCATATGTCTTTCATCATTAGTCTAAATTTTATTTTTCCCTAAGAATGTATAAACAAAGACAAGAATTAACATCTAGCTAATTGAGTGTTGCTATTTGAATGGTGAAACTTCTTTAAAAAATCACCCAGTAAAGCTACAGACTTGATCTCAAAGGTGTGATGCTAAACCTTTTCCTTTTCTCCAGCAGGGTAGGGGCATGGGCTTGCAATCTTTGTTGTTTAACAAAATGGAAGGGGTTGTTAAATTGTAACAAAGGAGAGATAAATTTAATTTATAAAAAAGAACTTGGCTGGGCGCAGTGGCTCACGCCTATAATCCCAGCACTTTGGGAGGCCAAGGCGGGTGGATCACTTGATGTCAGGAGTTCAAGACCAGCCTGGCCAATACAGTGAAACCTCATCTCTACTAAAAACACAAAAATAAGTTGGGTGTGGTGGCGGGTGTCTGTAATCCCAGCTACTCAGGAGGCTGAGGCAGGAAAATCACTTGAACCTGGGAGGCGGAGGTTGCAGCGAGCCGAGAACATGCCACTGCACTCCAGCCTGGGCAAGAGCAAGACTCTGTCTCAAAAACAAAAACAAAACAAAAAAAGAACTTAACCAGAAGTATGATTCTACTAAAATAAAAAAACTGTATTTCTATAGAAAAGTAAATCGGACTAAATTATGCTCTAATCCTGCTTTTGTATGCTTTCTGTAACCATACTCCACTTAACTAAAAGTAGTACGTATTTCTTAGAGATTATTCTACTCTTGCTCACCTTTATATCTGACCTGGTGCTTCCTGGCATATAGGAAATGCTCTACAAATATTTGTGAAATAAATCTATACCTGAGAAGTTACAATGTTTCAAACTGTACATGCCAGGCAAGGTACACAATGTATTTTATTTCATCTTCTCCTCAACCTTATGAGACTGATATCATTATCATCCTCATTTTACAGATGAGGAAACATCTTACACAGTTAGCAAATGATGTGGCCAGAATGCACTCACATCTCTAGTCACTCTATGTCAAATATTATCTAATGCAATGTCACATGTACCTCTTTTGCCCCTTAGAGATCTAGGTACTATGGGCTCACAGTTCCACCAATTCTGTGGTGTTTGAAAGTCAAAGCTCTACCTATAACTTCTGTCAATTCCCAGGAACTTGCATTCCATCACATACTGCCTCTCCATGGCCTAAGTTGTAAAAGCAACAGCAAGCAGCATAGACTATTTTGAAGATGATATTAGAAAGACAGATGAGGTACTTATATCACAAAACTTCCCAACAAATAACTGAAATTTTTATATTAAAAGTTTACTGTATGATTCTATTTATATACAGTACTGTATGATTCTATTTATATACAGTCTTGAAATGATACAATTATAGAGCTGGAGAAAAGATCAGAGGTTCCCAGAGGTTAGGGATGGGGAGGGGAGGGAGGTGGTTTGCTACAGGAGTGCAACACTAGAAATCCTATGGTGAAACTGTTCTGTCCCTTGACTGTGGTGTTGGTCACACCAGTCTACACTTGTGATAAAATTGCATACAGCCAAATACACATCGGCATCTGCACACACCCACTTGTGCACACACACACAAGTGCATGTAAAACTGGTGAAATCTGAATAAGTTCAGTGGATTTTATCAATGTCAGTTTCCTGGTTGTGATATTGAGCTGTACTTATCCAAAATAATACCACTGGGGGAAACTGGGTGACATGCCTAGGGGATATCTCTGTATTATTTCTAACTGCTGTGTATGAATCTACATTGGGGATAATGTATATTAGTTCAAAATGAAACAATTTTTAAATGTTTCTATATGCTAAAACTGCTCTTTATTATGAGGTTTTTCTTTCAGACCACACCCTTCCTTCTATACAACTGATTTCCCTTTAGTTCTCATTCCTCTCCCCTGAACTTTTCTTCTGGGAACTTTACATCCCTTTCCCCTCTATTACACAGAGAAATTTGGCCTTTTTGAGCTTCTGCCATCACAGATGCTCACCAAGTTTATGATGGTGCTGAGTAAACAAAGAACCCTACCTCTAGTCAACTTGTGCCACATGCTTAGAAGGCAATGAGGTTACAAATAACGGAACATATTTTCAGGTGCAATTAGATTTGCAGGTGTTACTTAAGGGGAAATGGCTAGCTCTATAGGACTAGCCCTCAGTTCTCAAACTGTTAAGTGAAGACAAGAGACAGAAATGAAAATTTTTTCCTATTTCACAAATCAGCAGTTTTGGTGTAGACTTGTTATCATCCCATCTTTCTGCTAGTTACAGGATGTGTGGCCCAGGCAAATTATTTAATCTCTTAGGGCCTCTGCTTCCTTATCTACAAGATGAAAATACTAACAATTATTAATACATTAGATACTTGTGATTGTTTTCTCCTCTATGTTCCAAATTATCAATGTTATAGTAATTTTTTCATAAAAGTTGAAAAATTTGTTGTTATTGTTGTTGTTGAACATGTGATGAGTTGGTATGGGTGGTTGTTTTTAGCAATGGATAAGATTTTAGCAAACAGAGATAGGGATAAAAAAAGAAACAGACTTCTGAAGAAACAGGATGAGCAAAGACAGAAACAGGAAAGCAAAGGGCATGTGAGTTCTGAAAACAAGGGGCTACATCGTTTGGATAGAATATGAGCAAGTATTTAAGAACTGTGCAAGACATAGGTAGAAAAACATGAGTCAGATTATATTGTGAAGGAGAAGTTTGTTCTCAAAGCATAGTGGGAAGAAAGGGTGCTTTATAAGCTTTGGGAAAGGGAAGGGTGATGTGTTGGGAGTAGATCTTTAGGGAGACTGATCTGGCCACACCGGCAGGATGGACTGGAATGTTAGTAAGCTGGAAGATGACAGTGGCTGACAGAGTCCATGCAAGATTTCACATAGAGGGGAGGTCAGTCTAGAAACGAGGGGCATGTGTATCAGCACTACAAAAAGTGTGGGATTTGTGGATGAGACACCAAGATTGAGAAGGGGTATTCCAACAGACATTCCTAGAAAAATATTTGTGAATTCTGCTTGTGTATCTTCAGATAATGAGAGAGGAAAAGATGTATTTCTAATATCTATTCCATCACCAGATGGATGAGAAGATTCTTGTCTGCATGAGTGAAATGACATAGCCAGTCTGAAATTAATTCTTAATGTCTGGATTTCTATCCATTCCTCTGGCTCATATACAGACATATCCACAACCAATTATAGTTATTACTAATTTTCAGCCCTAGAGCATATTTGAAATTCATAGCCTCCCAAATTTCTCTTATGAATGTATTCTCTGGTAATCTCAGCCCATTGTCCCATGAATTTTTACATGTACCTTTGCCTGATAATAAAACAGAAGCATCTTGTTAGACTGTGGTTTATTCAAGCAAAATGGAAGAAAAAAATTCCGTGTTTCTTTACAGTATTATGAAGATGGTAACTAGGGAGTGGTGATTTCAGATATTTCTCTCTACAGTCTTTCAAACACACTATAATAAAAGTGACCAAGGCCCCTTTTAAAATAGACAGCAGCAGTAACTTATGAAAGATCAATGATAATCGTTTATCACATAAATAAGCACTGTGGAGTAACAGAACTCCCAGATTAAATGAGAAGCATTTATTACACTTCTGCACTGCAGCAAAATCTTTGGTACACATTGTACCAAAAAACCCAAAGGCAGCCCCCGACTGATTTTTAATTAAGTGTCATTCCCACTGAGTTAATAAGCATACTATCAATAATATGACTTTCTTCAAAGTTTTGATAATAATAGTTCATGCTATATTTTGTAATTACTGATAATAGATTTGATAAAATTCTCTTAATTGCCACTTCTTCTCAGTCAACATGACTAAATGCACTATGCTTTCTGTGTCCAGGAACAGTCATTCCTAGAGCCTTAATAAACATAAATCATGTGAAATTGATGTGCATCTTGAGAATAATATACAACTAGGAGGTTCAATCTTGAAACACAAATAGATGCTTTATGGCTAAAAAATAAGTGCTGCCAGGATTAAAAACAACTAGAGTTTCCTGAGCTCTTATTTTGTACCAGGATACATTGTCAGCATTTCATGAGCGCTCACTGCAACTAGGAATCAAATACAACATACAGGGGTGTAAACTGGGATGCAGAAAGATTAGGTTTCTGGCCCAAGTTCCCACAGCTGGTCAGTGGAGCCAGAATCCCAAAGCCTGTGCCCTTGCCAAACCCCCTCAACTCCCTCTGCCTGGTGGAAACTTTGTCCTCTCAATGACAAATGAAGAAGGAGGTAATGGGCTCCAAATGAACTATGGCTTGGTTAGTATCACATTCACTTGGCTATGATGGTGCTCTGCCAACAACCTTCAAAATATGTTTGTTAATTGCATGGAATTCCTTGTTACTAAATTAATAGAAACCTGTCAGCATCATGCCCATTTGTTTCACCTCTGTGCTCCCTTATCTGTGCCACACAGGAGCCAAAAGCAGCGCCAGGGCCCACTGTGGCTAATGGCCAAACAAATCTGCCCAAGGCTTCCAGCAAGGGGAGGTCAACCACCGGCCGACCCACCTGTGTCAGTCACTGGTGTTTGGCTTGCCCTCATTTTCTGCCATTCAAGCAAGATCAGCCGAGGCTGAAAACAGGTGCACTATAGTGGGAAGTTGATTTCAGTTAACTTGGAAGCATTGTATCAACAGCTGATGACCAAAGTTCTTTATCAACAAATGAAAAAAAAAAAAAAAAAAAGTCAGTGTGCTCCTGGAAAGATTGCTTCCACCAACATTGACAGAAAGCCTAGGGTGCTCTCAGAAGTCATTGGGTGTGCTCTTATCCACTTCTGTCAAATTCCCTAAGAGGAAACACTGTTTGAAAAACACCCAGCTTTTTCAATTCAGCTTAATTCAGTTCAGTTAAATTGATGATTTATTCAGAACCTACCCTGTTCTGTTTCAGGCACTGGAAACACAAAGATGATTTAAACATAGCCTGTTTCTTCAAGAAGTTTGTGGTCTTGTGGGGACACAGTCATGTTTGTAATTAATAGGAAAGACTGAAGCAAGTACTTAATAATGGCATAAGAAATGTGCTGACTCCAGAGAGAGGAAATTAGGAAGGAGACACACAGAACTCACTCTTACTTAGCATTCATTTTGTGTTGAGCTGGGTACTTAAATATTCACCTTTCTCTGTCGTCCTTCACAACCCTAAGAGGTAAGAATTTCTATCCCTGTTGTTTAGATGAGGAAATTGAGTCTCTAAGAAGTTGAAGAGCTAGCCTGGGGTCACACGCCCAGGACTGGCAGAGGCAAGATGCTCACCCATCCATTTTAAAGCACATGCTCCTCCACTCTGACTTCACTCTGCCAGAGTTTGCTTTTTCCTGGGAGGATCAGAGAGTTTCATAGATGATAGGGATACTGGAGCTTATACATGGAATTTCAACAGAAGTTAAAGGAAAATCCATGCGATGCCAGCAATGAGCCCTGCCCTGCTCTCAGCATAACTTTCTGGGGGAAGCTGCTGTACTTGCCACCTCAGACCAGCCCAAGTCTGAGTGTAGGGATTATCTTCACTTCTCATTAGCCATTGCTTACAACCTTCCCCAACCTGGTTGGAATACCGATCCCACAGCACACCTGTGACTCTCCTCCTACTGGAGATGCCCAGGTTGGTCCCCTGTAGGGGTCAAGGCTGCCATATTTGGACTGATTAGCCTGAATTTGAACTTGAAATTTGAAATGTTGTCATATTTTCCAAGGACAGCCCTAGGGAAAACCTCACCAGTTAAGAGCAAGGAATCTGGTCAGATGACAGGGCAGTGAATTTTAACTATATCCACTACCAGCTCTGTGACCTTGCCTTTTTAAAAAAATAAATTTCGGCTTTTAGAACAGTTTTAGAATTACCAGGAAAAATATAAAGGTAGTACAGAGACTTCCCATATACCCCACATCCAGTTTCCCTTCTTATTGGCAACTTATATTAGTATGGTACATTTGTTGCACTGTATTGCAAACCAATATTGAGACATCCGTATCAACAAAAGCCCATGCTTTATTCAGATTTTCTTAGTCTTTACCTAAAGTCCATTTTCTGCTCTAAGATTTCACCTGGCATGCCACATTCCTTGAAGCCATCATGTCTCCTTAGGTTCCTCTTGGCCATGATAGTTCCTCAGACTTTGCTTGTTTTGGATGACCTTGATGGTTTTGAGAAGTGCTGGTCAGGTATTTTGTAGCATGTCTCTGAATTGGGATTTGATATTTCTCTCCTGATTAGTGTTTTGTGGAGGAAGATCACAGAGGTAAAGCACAATTTTCATCACATCATGTCAAGGATATGCACTGTCAACATAATGATCTTGATCACCTGGCTAAGGTGGTGTTTGTCAGGTTTCTACACTATCAAATTACTCTTTTTCCCCCTTTTCATATGACAATATTTAGAAAGTAGTCACTATGTGCATCCCACACTAAAGGAGTGGGTACCTTGCCTTTTTGGGCCTTAACTTTCTCATATGTAAAGTTGGGGATAAGAATAGAATGTACCTTGCGAGTATGTTGTGCTTCTTGAGGTAATCAATGTAAAGCACTTAGCATGGTGTCTGGAACAGCATAAACTATAAGTATTAACCACTCTTATTATCATTTTCCTTATACACTATCTTCTTTGTGGAAAAGCACATTGAGTCATTTTTTGACTGTTTTGAGTCATCAAAACATTCAACAAACATGTTTTGAGCATCTACTCCGTGCCAGACGCCATGCTAAATCCTGGTGTTGCAATGGTTGCAAAAATAAATACAGCAACTGACCTTACAGAACATAGTAAGGTCCACAAGAAGAGAGAAATATTAAAGAGATAATCATGCAAATGAACATATACATCCGAACAGTGAGAAGTGCAGTCAAGTCACAGGATGCTATGACGGCATGTGTCAGGTGAACCTGCTTATTTTTTCCCTGAAAAGGTGAGAGTTGAGCTGACAGCTGAAGGATGGGGCCCTGGGAAGCACATGACTAAGGAAACAACTGTGAGGAGGACAGTACAACAGGATTGAGAGAGCGAGGAGGACAGTGATCTAAGCCTGGGGGCCACATTTTTGGTATTTATTCATAGTAACCATTGCAGTCAAGCAAGAAGATACCTGATTCAATATTGGTTTTAAAGACATTACTGTGGCTACAAAGTGGACCAGCATTGGATAAGGTCCAAGTAGATGTAGGAAGACCAAAATCTCCTGCAGTAATCTATGTGGAGATGATGATAGCCTGCACCAGACAGGTGACCAGGAAGAAAGAAGAAATGGAAGGAGTCCAGAGCACCTAGTGGCTGACTGTAAATGAGGGCAGAGGGAGCTGGAACTAGGAAAGATGACTCTGCCTCTCTGCCTTGGGGTGATTAGATGGCAGGTGGTGATATTTAAGGCAAGTGAGGCACTGAAATGAGATAGATAGGTATGACAACCAAGGTGCATGAAAGGATGTTGCAAGAATGTAAAGAGGTTGAGGGTAGGCAGTGATGGACCCTGAAAACCACTGAAAGAGTTTGGACTTCATACAGTAGAACCTAGGGAGGAGAGAAACATTTAAGCGGGTCTGTCTCCAATATTCCCATAGCTCAGGGCAAAAATCTAGATGAAGTTCCTAATTTCATGTGTCTTGAAGCTTTTCCTCACCCCACTAAATCACAGTCAGGCAACCTCTATCTTCAGGGAAGCCCAAGGTCCTCACTCCTGACAGCATTGTTTCCTCAAGTTCTTTAAGAGCTTGGAGCTGGAAAATCAAAATGTAGAATTTTAAGACCTTGTGGAGTTTCATACTTAAATATGGAGGTGTGGAGTGGTTCAGCCCTGATCGCCTAGCCCCCAGCCCCTGTCCTGCCTACCCCTTCTGTTTCCACCCCATAACCCATTCTGTGCCATGAGGGGCCTCAAGTGCAAGTCAGTAGATACCCCAACCCACCCAGTCAAGCTCCAAACCACCCACTATTATCACCCTTAGGAAAAACAGCTGTCCCTTGACCACCTCCACACAGATCTTAGAAGCTGACTGGGTAGGCGGTGTCCAGGATCCTAAACATCTGCAGCAAGGTTTCTAAGAGGAGCATGTATGTCAGGTGGGCAGTGTGAATTCTTCCACTATGGGGAGGGCCATGACCGTAGCAGGGTCTGAGCAGGCTTTCTAGAAAAGGAGACAGAGAGGCCACACTACCTAGATCTAAGGGCAGAACTGACTTTAGGTGGTTATTTTGAATAGAGATGTGGGTCATTCATATTTTGGATATCAAGTCAAATATACAGCCATTGAGTAGAATTGTACTGAAATAGAAAAGTGTCCATCCCAGTGCTTATTTTATGTCAATTACATTAACACCATTGTTGTGTTACCTCAAGCATAACTTATTTACTGCCTGTCACATTTAAAATTTGCTATTTTGAAAGAAGGGAAACATCTAGTTCCCCTATCTTTCCAAATTCTAAGGCTGACCAAGATAAATGCTGCTTCCCTCTGGAAGTTCAAATAAGAGAAAAACCATCATAATAATATCATCACCATTCATCTCGGTAGCAATTACCCATTAATGCCAACCCCTCTCAAGATTTAAACTCTAGTTAAAATGCAGAAAGATGAACAGATTGAAGAATGTAGCTTATTTGTTTACTTCCAAAGTGAAAGTGCCATTTTACCACCCAAAGACTGTAAGACAAATCTGACAGCGTAAATTACTCCCTACCAAAAGAAATGGCTTTTACAGAATAAGACATTAATAAACAATCTGGATTTTTCTCTTTTATTTTCACTTTATTCACTTATCATTTTTATTCTATATTTCAAAAGGTAGCTTAAGATAAAAATCATATACAATAGAAGATAGTTAAAAGTGAAGTTAAGAAAAGGAAACTTTTTGAAGAAAAAAGGAAATGATATTATCAGGAATCTGAAATAAGAAATGTCTTATTCATTTGAGCACTAAATTGGCTCTGAGTTTCCCAGCAGCCAAGACAAAGAAAAAAAAAATGTGCGACCGGAGTCAAATATCTCTCAAAGCCTTCTAAGGGACATTTCTCAGTTCATTAAAATAGATACATCTTCACTTGTCAATGAAGTCTCATATCAAACAGTTCCTCCAAGTGACAATGTTGAGTGTTACAAAAAGTCTTCATTTAATCTGCATGTAATCTGTTATGAACTAAATATTTTTGTCCCCCTACTAAACTTATATGCTGAAATCCTAACCTTCAATGTTATGGTATTGGGATGTGAGGCCTTTGAAAGGTAATTAGGTCATGAGAATGGAGCCCTCATGAATGGGATTAATGCCCTTTATAACAGGGTCCCCAGATAACTCTCCATCTTTCCACAGCACAATGAACCAACAAAAAGCCAATAAATTTTAAGACCGCCCAACCCAGAAGAGAGTCCTCACCAGAACCCAACCATGCTGGCACCCTGATCTTGGACTTTCACACTCCAAAGCTGGGAGAAATAAATTTCTGTTGTTTATAAGCCATCCAGTCTATGGCACTCTGTGATAGCAGTCTGAACTGAGTAAGACATAATCTAAATGTATAATAAGAAATGTTGTCTGTGGATAATAAGCTAATGTCAAGTACATTCTTTTTGAAGAACCAGATTGTCGCAGGGTTCAATATTAGGGAATCCAGAATATGGAAGTCAGTCTATCACTTCTGCTCTCTTCAAATAGCAGTTGCCCCAGGTGCATCTGGTAACCAATACAAGACTGAGTTTTAAATGCTAGCTCTCTTGTTTACTTTGAAAATGTGTTTCAAAAGGCTTCTATGATAGTTAACTAAGAGTAAATAACATGTAAAGAATTTCACCCTCGAGGAAAATATGGCTTAATTTTTAGGCCAGTTATAAATGATCCCAGCAGCCAACTGGAGCTTAGACAAAAAATTGAAAAGGCATGCATACCAAACTCCTTTCACCAGGATGGACTTATGCAGAGACTGAAATTTCTGGATTATCAAATGGCTGCAGACAGTAATTTCCCCCTTCTTTCCCTCTGCTTTGTTCAAGTTGATAACATGCTCAGCTTAAGCTGGACGCAGCAGCTCATACCTGTAATCCTAACACTTTGGGAGGCTGAGGTGGGAAATTGCTTGAGCCTAGGAGTTAGAGATCAGCCTGGGCAACATGGCAAGACCCAGTCTCTAAATAAAATTTTTTTTTGATTAGCAGGGCATGGTAGTGCATGCCTGTGGTCCCAGCTATTCAGGAAGCTGGGGTGAGACAATCACTTGAGCCCAGGAGGTGGAGTCTGCAGTGAGCCATGATCATGCCACTGAACTTCAGCCTGGGCAACAGTGCAAGACCCTAATTTAAAAATGAAGAAGAAAAAACAAAAATGCTCAGCTTAAAGACTCCCTTGCAGCATAGGCTGGGTATGTTGGTCTTGGGATAGTTATGGCCAAGGAGATTGGAGTGAAGGTCTACCAGAAGGGACTTCAGAGCTACTTGTTAAGTGAGACAGGCTCAACTAACATTTGTATTTGCATTTTGCCTTTTACTGTTCACCCCTCATCTTATTTGAATAAAAAAAAAAAAGTCTGAAGAAAGAGCAGCCATCTGGGGACAATAAATATAAATCCAGAAATAGGCACAATGAAAAGGGAGCTAGAAGGAGCTTGGGTGCTTGATGCCTCTAGCAGCTGCGACAGTTCTAGACTTCCTACTGCCGTACTCCATGACCTAAGAAAACTAAAACGCTTTACCGTTAGCCACTTTAGATGAGTTTTTGTTATAATCAGCAGAACATATTACCTACCTAGGTCCCTGAACTACGGAGCAGAGCTCTGCAACAGTTGGAACTGGATAGGCATACACACAAGAAGAAATGTTTAGTATGTTAAGCAAGCAGCATTTTGAGGTTGCTGTTACAGTAGCCAGCCTACTATAAATGTAGCTCTAGGACTCTCTCCAAAGTGGAGGGCTAGCACTGCGGGGGGTATGCATGATGATCCCCTGGGGTACAGGGAGAAAATACTGCAACTTCTACTTAACTGCACTTTTAACTAATTTAACTAATTTTTGACCATGTAGTAATGCACATATTAATAAAATACTACATGTTTATAACAAATAAATATATTGAAGGCATGCACAAAATCATTTTTTACTAATGAAATATACAATTCTAAAAAATAATGGATCTCATACTAGAGTAGGGTTTTTTAGATATTTTTAAGCCACAAAACTCATTCTTCAAATGAGAACTTCCATACAAGGTGAATACAGAAAACAGGTGATGGTAGTACTTCTCTGGTCAATGAAGGTGGGGAAGCCCAAAGCCCCATTCATCAATTCCCCAACCCATACGGAATGGGGATATATGGGGAAAAGAGAGCCTCAGTATTGAAGTATTGCATGAGAGTTTGATCAAAAAGGAGATACACTGCTTATTTTTCAAAAATCACACTTTATAGAATCTGTGGAGCAAAGCAATGTTGACAACATTCTGAAGATCCTTACAGTTGACATATCTCTAGTCTCCTTTCTCTTGGCTTTAATTTTCCAAAGTGCTCTCTATATACAACTTTACTACTTCATGGAATGTTTTTTCTGATGTTTTACTAGTAAACATCTTCAAATGTTCTGTGAAAAAGCAAGAAATTTATATAATTTTTCATCTTAAAAAAGGCATGGGCCTAATATCACATTCAACATTTGTGGACCATTTAAAACTGATACTCATTCTGCATCTTTGATTTTAAGTTTTGGTAGTTTGCCCCACGTTCAGGGATCAGGGAAAAGTGATTAGTTTTATAAGACTGAAGATGGCAATGCACACAGTTCAGAACAGATCCTCAGCACCCAACTAAAATGTCCTCTACCATTTACAAGGAGTTATGTCCACTTTGAGCAACCTCCTAGGCTAATTGGTTATTCTAAGGTCTTGGCTTTGAAATGCTGAGCTTCTGGAACCAGGGGACATTGCAGTAGGGTGGCCAATCCTCTGCCACAGCAGCAAACAAGAGCATACCCCGGCGTAAGCAGGAATGGGCTCCCATGGAAAGCCCTTGGATATAGCCAAAACAGATTGCCAAGGCTCAGTTCTCAGAGTTGTGATCTATTTTGTGGAAAGCATGAGTAAATGTAGCCATCAAGTCTCTGATATCCTGGAAACTTTCTGCAATTCATCTCTCCTCCTCAACCTCAAACTCCATTCTAAGAATATACTCCAGAGTGGTTAGTGAGAAGAAAGACTGTTGTCTGGTAGCTTTTCCTGATAAGGATCATTTTATCAAGAGCTATGCATGAACATTCCTTCGGTACTGTAGATTAGGCATAGACTCTGCTTTCAAGGAGTTTCCAATATAAGGAGAAGATGCCAAAGATGTTACTGTAACAAGACATTCCAGGATTACCTAAGTTGAGACCATAGATATGGTGTTCAGTATGTGTATGGTTTATATTCATAGACCAACACGGAAGCTTAGATTGGGGTAAGAGCAGTATAGTTCATTATTAAAAACCTAGGCTTGGGAGTCAACTGGTTGAATTCAAATTCTGGATCTGCCACTGACTAGCTGTAACCTTGAGCTAGTCACTTCACATCTCTGATACTTGTTTTCCAAACTATGAAATGTGACTGATAACTTTTACCTCTTTAGGTTTTTGGAGATTTTATGTGCCGATACATGTAAGATGTTTATAATAGCATCTGGAAAGTCATAAGCTTTCATAAATATTGATTGGGGTCATGGTTGTTTTTGCCATTATTTGAGAAGTTCCCTGGAGATAGAGGTCAGAAAGCCTTCAATAGATTCCTTCTGATCAAGGGGAAGTCTGCTGGGAGCATCTACCAACTAGTTCTGCTTTCTGTTGTGCCCAGGATTTCTTCCTGTTCTTCTGTGAGGAGCCTTGCAAGCCATCTCCCTTCTCCCCTCCAACAAGCCTTATCACTTCCCCATTTCTCTCTTTTAAGCTCACACCTACATCATTCGAGTTTAGTACCTTAAAATTCCATTTTATAATTGCTGCTTTTATGAAACTAAAGACATAGAAGGTTTATTATTTTGCTTCAGGAAAAAATTAATACACTTTAGCAATGCTTTCAAATATATTTTGAGTAAATGAATAAAATTACTCTTTACCATTTTTATGGAATTATTTTTTAAACTACTTTGCACCTCAGTTTGATCATCTTAAGGCAGAGCTGGGGGATACGGTGCATCATGGAGTAATTATGAAAATTAAGTGAAATGATGCATGTGGAAGCTCCTAGGACAGTAGCTGGTAAATCTGATGCCAGGTAAGTTATAAACAGTGTAAAAACTGTGTCATTCTTTTAAATAAGCTGGCAATATTATTGCGTCTTCTCTGATAGATTGTAAGCTCCCTGAAGGCAGAAACTGTCTCTTCTATTCAGCACTGTGTCTCCAGGCCTAGCAGGGTACCTATCACATAGAAGACACTCAATAACTATTTGTTGAGTGAATGAACTGTTGAGTGGCTTTCTGGTGTCCCACAGTTTATCAATGGAAGATCCAGAACCAGAACCCAAGCCAAGAGCTCCTTCCACTATGTTCTATGACTCTTTACTATTCAGCTTTTACAAAATTTTAATCACTTTGCTATGCCTGGAGTTCCTAGCATATGCTTTGTACATGCAATAAACTCAACATTTTATTAAATGATTAAATAAGTGAAAGGACTAAACAAGAAATAAGGCCAAAAAGGATCAGGCAGAGAATCACAGAATCTAGAGCCTGGAATTGGAAGGGATCTAAAAGGTCCTGGGTCAGAAGCACAGCCCTTTCCTGACACATGAATTGTCCCCATACTATCACAACTAGTAGTTGCCCGGCTTCCTCCTAAGCCATCTTCAGCAACAGAAATAGTGGAGGAGAACCTGGACAGAGGAAGGAAGAAGAGAGCTTCAACAATCTGTAGGTTTGGGAGGAAAAGGCTACAGAATGCAGTGACTAAGGGGATTAGTGATATTCATGTGGGCTTTAGTTGGGGGTTGTGCTAAGGATTAAAGAATTAGGGGAAAGCAAGGTGGCAAAGGCAGCGACTAGACACTACTCTTTCAAAATGTTTTACAGAAGAGTAGTAGAACAAAAAGATAATTAATTAACAAGAAATAATTCCTTAATGTTAACTAAAGTATTTTCAGGATGCTGAAACTTCTATTTTTCTTTCCTTCCTACCTCCACTCACCCCAGGTCTCCTATTTCTGCTCATTCTTTCTCCGGGGCTGGTAGCAAACAGCGATCCTTCTCAGGAACATCTCAACTTAAACAGAAAGCTCAAGAAGAGACTTTTAAGACTCAGACTATTTCCAAGTTGTGTGCTTGTGTGGTTTGGTTCTTATTTTTACCCTTTTTCAATTCCACAAAAGATCTGTGAAGGTTTACAGAGATGTTTAGATATGCAAATGTTCAAGATGTTCAAAATAAAATAAAAGAGAGCAGATGAGAAAATCTAGATGAAGGGTATATATAAGAGCAGGATGCTAAAATAGAACAAGAGGTATAGTTCCTTCATAGAAATGCATGTTAACAGATGCTACAGGTGGCCTGAGATGGAATGTTAACTCAACTTCAAAGTGGCAATGGTGCAAAGGGAAACAGATTAACTTAAGAGATCCACAATTTTCTTGAACTGAAAATAGAGTCACTGCTGAGGAGAAGATTAAATTTCTTCCAAAGATCTTTTAAAAAGAGACACTGTTGGAGAAAGTGGTCAAAGCCTTCTATATATCCCTGAACCAGATCCACTGAGAATTTTGAAAGATTTTTCTTCTTCGTCTTCGTCTTCCTCTTTCTCCTCTTATTCCTCTTCTCCTTCTCATTCTTCTCTTTTTTTGAGACAGAGTCTTTCTCTGTTGTCCAGGTTGGAGTGCAGTGGCACTAACATGGCTCACTACAACCTGACCTCCCATGCTTGAGGGATCCTCCAATCTCAGCCTCCTGAGTAGCTGGAACCACAGTTGTGCCCCACCCATGCCCAGCTATGTTTTTTAATTATTATACTTTAAGTTCTGGGGTATATGTGCAGAACGTGCAGGTTTGTTACATAAGTATACACATGCCATGGTGGTTTGCTGCATCCATCAACCCATTATCTACATTAGGTATTTCTCCTAATGCCATCCCTCCCCTAACCCCCCACCCATTGACAGGCCCTGGTGTGTGATACCCATGTCCCCCAACCCAAGTAGTGTCCATGTGTTCTCATTGTTCAACTCCTACTTATGAGTGAGAACATGTGGTGTTTGTTTTTTCTGTTCTTGTGTTAGTTTGCTGAGAATGCCAGCCATTTAAAAAAAAAAAAATTTTGTAGAGATGGGGACTCCCTATGTTTCCCAGGCTAAAAGATTACCTCTTGTAGCATCCCCAAATACAAGACGATTGCATGAGACAAACACAAATTGCAGAAAAATTAATTCTACAAGAACTAAACAACAAGACAAAGAACTTGCTATGTTGATCAGAAAAAAGGCAAATGAAGTATTTTTCACCATGGCTTCCAATCACTCCTAATCTTCCTCACTAGGATGAATAAGACAGAAGGCAAATTTTACTATTTGTGACAGAGAAAGTGTTATGTGTTCACTACAACTTACACTCTTTCTGGGTACACAGCTTGGCTCCCAGCCTTCCCTACAGTTAGAGGCTCTCAAACCAAATTTTGACCCATGGAAATTGGGCATTAATTATATATACCACTTCTAGGACTTGCCTCTAAATTCACCCATGCAATCCTCAAGGCTCTCACTTTTTTTCACCATCCATGTGTTAATGGGGGTGGAGGTGTTGAAGGGATGAGGCCTAGCCTAGAAGATGACAGAGCCATGGAGGACAGGAAGCCTGTCTCCACTCCTTCATAAATCCAAAATGGAGAGTGGACAAGAAATAAACTTTCATTATATGAAACCACTGAGATTTGGGGATTGCTTGTCAACAAGCAACTTTCCTACTCAAACTACTACACTACCTCATGAAGGTGGTTGAAAAGCCCCTTCTAGATAGGGTGAACCATATTATGTGCTTTCTAGTTAAGGGACTAGAAATATAGAAAATCTTGAAGTACTGCTTGAGCTAACTATTCCAGATTTGATGTGCTATTTTTAAAGCATGAATTACACACTAGCCCTTCCTCACTAGCCCAGGGTGCAGGGGGGCAGGAAAACTGACTAATAAAATTTGCATGATTTTACTGACAAATCTCTTCAGCTTTATTTGAGCTTCTGGAGCAGATCAAGAGAAATAGAGGAGAGAAAATGGCAAAGCTAAGAGAAGGGTGTATTGTTTCAGCAGTTTGGAAATGATGAGCAGCTTTGAAGTCTCAAGCTTCTTGTGGCAGACCCACAGAGCACTCCAGAGCAGAGGCTGTGGCTCCCCAGCTTACCAGTTCCCCTTTCATTAGGTTGAAAATGCAAAGGAGTTCAGAATTTAGCCCAAAGAGACCATTAAAACCACTTAAGGCTGGGCACAGTGGCTCACGTCTGTAATCCCAGCACTTTGGGAGGCCAACGCGGGGGGTGGATCCCTGGAGGTCAGGAGTTCGGGAGCAGCCGAAACCCCTTCTCTACTAAAAATACAAAAATTAGCCAGGCATGGTGGCGCGGGTCTGTAGTCCCAGCTACGAGGAGGGGGCGGCGCTGAGGCATGAGGATCGCTTGAACCTGGGAGACGGAGGTTGCAGTGAGCTGAGATCATGCCACTGCACTCCAGCCTGGGCAACATAGCAAGACTCCATCTCAAAAAAAAAAAAACCATTTAGAAACAAGAAGTCTTGCATGAAATTAAACCTGTGTTACTCATAAGTGTGAAATACAAAAGATTATTCACACAACAAAGGAGCCTAGAAAATACAGTGTACTGTTCCTATGGGAAGACTGCCCAGATACCCAGTGTGTCCAGACAATGTGAGGTCAGCTTCCATCCTTCCTCAACTCAGAAAAATGAGGTCAGCAAATTAGCAAGTGCCAATTTCACACTAAATTACCAGAAATTGCCTCTGACTAATTTCTTCTTTGGCTTCAGGGTGGGGAGAAAGAGCAGAAAATAATAACAAAATCACCCTTGGCAGCCAAGTATAGAGCTGAAAGGAATAATCCACTAGAAATGTTCTTTGACTTTCTGTTGTCTGATGTTCTCAAATCTTTGCATCTGTTCTTAAACTATCACTGCCTCCTCTTTCTTCAATATATAAAAAGAAATGTTTTGGGGTCTTTCCCCTTATTATGGTATCATTCATCTTACTATTTTAGGCTCCATAGAGTTTGTACAATTTATATGGTCAGAGATCATTGAGTAAGCAGTAGTTAGAGTTATGAGTCTTCCATTACTAAATGCTTTCTCCACTCTGCCTCTGCATTTGCCTGCCCCAGCATCTGACAGATACCGATGATGTAATTACTATCTCAGCCCATTATACTGAGGTGCCAGGAATATCACTTCCCATTGTAAGTGTTGTAAGGGCAGACCTACCTTTGAACTCAGTATTGCTTATTAAATGAACATAAAGCAACTCAAAGGACAATAAAAAGCAATTCTTTAAACGGAATGTCCCTGTAAGAATATTCATTTGCTTCTCTGTGACAGACGCTGTCACAAGGCTCATATGTAACTTCTCTTTCTTTTCCTCCTCCTAAATACGTTTGCTGTCCTGATGATAAATCTGCAGTCTACGCTGAGCAGAAGAAAAACGGCCAGGGCTTTTCTGTATGCCAAGGCTGCAGGTCACATCTATCATCCTCTTGCTTCTGTTTTTCTTTTAATTATCTCACTTCAGTCAGAAACTTGACTTCAAATCATAAACCTAAGGAGAAACTAGATTTTAATTTACAGAAGCACAGCTAAATATTTTTATTCTAAGACTATATTTCACAATAAAGATGTGAGGCCCAGGGCTGTTTAAACCAAATGGCAACCATAAACATTTTTCTTCATGGCATGGTTTTTCACTTCAACTCAAACCTGAGTTCACCTACAGCCATCGACCAAAAAGTTATTACAAGATTACATTCCCCTTTTCCAACATGCCACCCAGCACACAGCAGCCTGAATTAATCACACATTAGAGAGAAATTTTCTTAAGTGTACCATTTCTTTGGGAACTTCTGAAGTTATTTAGGCCTCTAGTTGGGGCTAGTTGACCATGTCAGAGGCTGGTAGTCTCTACTCCATTGGGAAAGCACCCTCTCTTTCCATTTCTTTCCATTTTTCTCCAGGTCTGCTGGTCCCACCCAAAGAAACTAAGGAAGCTTGTAATCTAAACTACATTAGAATTGTTCAAACTAGCTCACTGATTCATTAAGCATAAGGACTGTCCTGAGGCACCCCAGCTTGTGTCTCCCATAGCTGAGCAGTTCCTGCTCCCCAAAGCCCCAACAAAACGGTGTGCAAGGCTGCAGTCAGCGTCCAGGTCTGTCACACTGCAGAGGCAAGAGAACTAATGGCCTCAGGATCAGAGACAGGGAGGGGACTGCTACCATTCTTCAGCCTCTGTCCAGCAGCCTTTGTCAGAGATATTAAAGTTCTTTCCAAAGGGATGTATGAGTTCTATATGTCCAAAGGTCTAGGTTAAGTGCTTTCCTTTTATTTCTTTTCTTTCAAGGAAAATAAAAAGACTACAACTTCCAACAAGAAAGGTGAGTTTGTGTTTCAAGAAAACTGATTGAATGTACTCAAATATGGCATTGTTGTTGCTGATGTCTAAGAAGTTGAAAAAAATCCAATTTTATGGGTCAGGCTAGGTGGCACGGTGAGGCAGAAAAGTAAACAAATGGCAGAAATGTCTGGGGTTTGTTGACTCAAATTTTAGAGATGGAAGGAGCTAAAAGAGATCCTTCAATCCAAGCACTTACTTGGTCATATCAGCCAGAGACTTGCTCACAAGCATGTGGCAGAATGAGGACAAGACCCAAGAGCTGTCCTCATATCATGAGGATTTATTGAGTGCCTATGGCATACAGTGGGCCATACAAGAGGCTATTTGGTCACTGACAAACTTTTCCAGAAAAGTCAGCAGCATAAATGGAACCCATTGCAGCATTTCTCAAAATGGACTGGTTATATGATTAGCTTTCAGACAATTGAGGGAAAAAAAACCCATGACACAATGTCACATTACATTATGTTATTTATGTATAAATGTAAAACCCCTTATACTTATTGCTCTTTCAAGCAACCATCAAACTAAAACAAATTTTCAAATTCAATGCAAATAAAACTACAAAACCAGTAAAGTCCAACTAATAGTATTACTTTAATGTGACAAATTTATGTGCTCTTGCTGAAACTGAATCACCTCTGGGAATGTGAACGCAGTGCTAACTGCTAAGGTGCAGGTTCTTTGGGGTCAAGCAGATGAATTCCACCATGTGAGCAGTGATGTCATTTGGCCCCTCCTGGGTCTTTCTCCTTAGACTATGAAGTTGTGATCCTTTGGCACCCACAGGAGCAGAATGCAAACCCTGTATTCAGTTACAGGATGGTCCAGAAGATGCTTAGATTAGCTGCAGACTATCATCAGAACAAAAGCCCTAACCTTCAAGATTCTCCCAGAACACACGTGTAACCCCAAGAATATAGACCCAGATCAGTTTGAGAAACACTGGTCAACTTATTTATTTCAAGATTTTTTTTTCATCATTTTCCATTTAAAATCATATAATCAAAGAGAAGAGAGCTAATTCAAATATAAATATGTTCAATATGATATGATTTAAGACAAAAGAGTTTTTACTGGATAGTTTTATCACTTCAAATTAGAGAATCATTTCGATACTGGAACTCCTTTGTCTACAACAAATGTACTTCATCCATTTCCTGGTAAAAGATTAGAAGACACCCTTTGTATTCATAAATGTTTTGTTCTAGAGCTTTCTGAGAATATTAAAATTATAAATGTACATAAAACTGTGTGACGGTTACATAAAATGTGGGAGCATCAGCAGCAGGAGGCCTGCAGCCAGAGCAGTGAGGCCTAGGGCAAACATCTGAAACTATTACTTGCAAAGCCACATCAATAAGGTTTGCTGAAAGCCTCTTCTGTTATCATAAAGGATCTAGTCATATGCAGGTCATTTTCTTTTCATCTCTATTGTCTACAATGTTGCACTAAAATCCCTTTAACCACAATTTCAGATTGGATTTTGTTTTGTTTGCTTTTGTTTTTTAAGCATAACAGATCTCAACTTGATGCAGCGGGTGGAGAGAAGGACATGTTTATTGTTAAACATCCCCAATTCTCAGATTCAGAATCCTTGGGCCCATTTATGCCAGATTCAGAACAACTTGTGTCCGTTAGAAATTCAACTGAGTAACCATCCATGGAGCACCCTGTCTGCCAGGTACTGCGCTGGGTGCTGGGGATACAATGATGAGTAAGAAAGATGGCCCCTCCTAACAGTCACAGTCTACAAGAGGAGACCGGTCCTGTAAACAACTATCATGGCAGGGTGTGTAAGGCCACAGAAGAATCAAGTAAAAGGAGAAGGAGGAGGACTAAAGAGGAACAAATCATTTTGCTGGGTTGGACATGAAGAAAACCTTCCTGGAGGAAGCGACATTCTTTAAATAAATGAAAAGGAGTTTGCTGGAAGGAAGACCAAGTGGGGAAAGATGCAGAGGAAACAGATGCAAAGGTACAAAGTATAAAACAGTATCAGGTGTTGATAATGCTGATGATAATCATAATAGCTAATCTTCATTGAGTGGTTCTGTGTGCCAGGCACTGTGCTAAAACTAAGCACTTTGGGTGCACTGTTTCATTCAATCTTCACAAGAGATTCATCCCTATTTTATTGATAAGAAATGTAAACCTTAGATAAATTAATCTGTCCAAGATCCTATAGCTATTAAGCCACAGAGTTCAGGCCAAACTAGGAATGAAGTTTTTGCAGCCCACATTGTCCACCTCTCCACTCTAGCATTCAAAAAGCTTTAGGAAGCTATAAATAGTCTGATATTGCTAAAGCATGAAGTTGAAGGCACAGAGAAAAAACACATCTGACTGCTAAAATACTACATTTTTATCAACACTGATCTGTGTGACTATTAAATATAGTAAAACCTCCAATGTCACAAAGGTTAGGAGTGATGCTCCATACACAAACCACACATTAGTGTATATAGGTATTAGTGACCCTTGCTGTACACCAATCCCTGATTTCATTCTTGTCAGAACAGGTAGGACTTTGTGTGTTTATTTATCATTTTAAATACTGAAGTGGAACATCTTAAGATGTTCACCTGTAAATAAATTCACAAATCACACAAAATCCTTTTGCAGTCTATGTGTCCCAATCCCATGTTCGGAAATCACGACACACACAGAGGCATTTCCACATGAAGGTGCAGGCCACACACACACACACACACACACACACACACACACACCCCTACACCAAATATAATCCCAAGGCTGTCTCTAGAAACCAGTAAAGATGATGATTATTTCTTGCTGGACAAGTGGAACATTTAATTGGCAAAGCAAAACAAAATGACAACTTTTTTTTTTTTTTTAGTTAATACAAGTAAGAATACTCTACAGCCTTATGTGCTTTCTTAGCTTTTGAGAAATTTTATTTGCTGTTTTTTTTAAATGTGGCTATTTGTGAGTTAAAACGCAGTTGTCTCCCAAGTCAAGAGAATGTGAGATCATTAACTTAAGGCTCCAAGTAACTCTTGTGGGCTGTGTGATCATTTCCTTATAAATGTCTTGCCCTCCTCAAGTAAGCCTGACAGAAAGGTGGATTTACATATTCAAATTGCCCCAATTGGAGAAAGGTCTTGTATGGGAGCTAATCCCTTCTTTACTACAAAAGGAAAACCATAACAAAAGCAGCATACATGGAAACAACTTTCCATCAACCTACTCAGTAAGTACTGGGTGCAAGATTTATTCAACCTGGGTTCCATGCAGCTTAAGCCGCCATAAACCTGGAGATCTCATGTCTAGAGCTCTCAGTTCAGGGCTTGTCATTGGTAAATTAAGAGCAATTATACCTACCTCTATATGTTATTGGAAGAATTAAATTAGATAACGTGTTTAAAATATCTAGTACAGTCCTGGGACCCAGGAGGCATTGGCTGCTGGTTGGCCCCATCCTCTTTCCCACATAAATCCCACTCTCTCCTCTACCATCTGGTCATGAGTGTCATTTTTTTTTTTTTTTTTTTTTTTTTTTTTTTTTTTTTTGAGACGGACTCTCACTCTGTCGCCCAGGCTGGAGTGCAGTGGCATGATCTCGGCTCACTGCAAACTCTGCCTCCTGGGTTCACACCATTCTCCTGCCTCAGCCTCTTGAGTAACTGGGACTACAGGCGCCTGCCACCACGCACGGCTAATTTTTTTTTTTTTTTTGTATTTTTAGTGGAGACGGGGTTTCACCATGTTAGCCAGGATGATCTCAATCTTCTGACCTCGTGATCCACCTGCCTCGGCCTCCCAAAGTGCTGGGATTACAGGCATGAGCCACTGAGCTGGCCATGAGTACCATTTTTTATTACAGTAGTTTCTTAGACAGGTGAAGACAAAAATAAAAACAATAAAGCACAAGGAGTTGATGGCATAATCTTTTGATGTTTTTGGTGATTTCAAATAGTTGCTTCTGTGACCAAGTGGTAGGCATACGAAAGTATCAAGATGATGGGAATTTACTGCAGAGCCCAGTCTTGGGGGATGAAATTTACCAATAAATTATTGCCACAGAGTTTCACAGCTAATACAGGTCTGTGAATCATTCTATTAGTTTCACAACTAATACATCTATGCAAATAACTGAGAATCTTTTTCTTAAGAAAGGCTCAATGTAAGTAACTAATAGAGTACAAGGTGTTTTTACAAACAAACCAAAAATAATTTTTCTCTTATCACCTGTTTTATGTAAGGAAGAGGAAACTCCACTTCAATCCAAGAAATTAAATACCTAAGATGACAAAACACTGCCTTTACTTTTGAATAAGTGGAAACTAGTATAGATTTAAGCTTTTATCTCTTTCAGTGTTGTTGCTATCTTTGCTTTATTTTCTGAGATAAGAAAATATTCCAGTTTATAAGGAATGAGTGATTAACAACATACATGAAAATGAAGTAATTTTAACCAGATCTTCAGTGTCATTATTGCTAACAGGAAAGGGGAGCTAGGAAATTTAATTGCAATTTGTCAATATTTACAATCTCTAAATAAAATAGCAATCGCGATGGTAGCTTCTTGGGACCTTTGGCAGGCCACTTACATTGTACAAATTCTCTTTTCACTAACTTGAACTAGAGAGTACTATCCTCTCTCCTCTCTGCCAACCCTGTTAAAGTTCTTTTCATGCCCATTGGTCATTTTCTAGAATTTTTTTTTTTTTTTAAGAAAACAACAGATGCAACATGCACAATCTCAATTCACACAGCTAGGCTAAGGAAGCCTGCAAGCATGAGCAGAGTGTGGCAGTGAGTTCTTCAGGGGAGAAGCTGCCTGTTATGCCTGTCTGTCACCAATGCTCAACTTGTCCAGGACATCTAGTGAACAAATAAAAACAACCTTGTTGGTTAGAAAGCTCAGTCTTTGCATGCTCAGGTCCCCCACTTACTAGATGCTTGAGTTTTGGTAATGCGCTTACCCTCTCTGTATGTCAATTTCTTCGTCCATAAAATGGAGTAACAACTGAACTTAGCTCATTGGTTGCCCTTAGGATTAGTTAATAAATGTAAAGCCCTTAGAGCAATGCCTGGCAAATGGTAAATGCTAAATAAATTATTATTAATAGTATTATCAGACTCAGCCACACCGTTCTTAAATGAATTGGACAGAAGCTTCATTATCTGTTAGACTGTCATTTCTCAGAAAATAAATGTAAAGGCTTTAAGCCCCTTAAGCAGTTAGGTAGTGTCTCAGTCTGCTTGGGCTCCTGTAACAAAATACTATAAACTGGAGAGCTGATAAAAAAAAAATTATTTTTCACAGTTTGGGAACTGGAAAGTCCAAGATTAAGGTACCACCAGATTTGCTGTCTGGTGAGGTCAACCTCTTGGTTACTGGAAGTTATCTTCAAGCTGTGTCCACAAACGGCAAAAGGGACCAGCTAGCTCTCTGTGGTCTGTTTTATAAGGGCACTAATCCCATTCATAAGGGCCCTGCCCTTATCATTTAATCACCTTTCCAAAGGCCCTACCTCCTAATACTATAGCCTTGGGAATTAGGATTTTTAACATATGAAGTTTGGGGTAGAGAAGACACAAACATTCAAACCACAGCAGGTGGGGCAGATAAAGGAATGAGAGTTTTACTGGAGAAAGAAAGGACCCCTTGAATATGAATAACAACTCTAAGAAAAAAAAGTGAGGGTTATAATTTGCAGAACAACAGAATATTTGACTTCACAAAAGTAATCCTTCTGTAAAGTCAAAGTAATAGGACCTGTGGCTCCTATAAAGCAGACTTGATTTATAAAATTATAAATAAAAATTAAAAAGCATATACATTAGCTTTAAGTAAACTATTTTCTGTGAAATAGAACGGTTCTGCGAGCCATTAACAAATTCTCAAACCCAAAGAAGAGGTCATGGGAACCCCAATTTATAGCTGGTCAGTCAGAAATATGGGTGACCCAAACTCATGATTGGTGTCTCAAATGGGGGCAGTCTTATGGAAGTGAGCCCCTAACTTGTGGGATATGACGCTAACTCCATGTAGATAGTGTTAGAATTGAATTTAATTGTAGGACACCTAGTTAGTGTATGGACAATTACAGGCTTCGTTGGTGGTAAAAGGAAAAACCCCAAGCATTTGGTGTTCAGTGGGTGAAATAAAGATTCTGAGAGTAGTAAATACATCTCTCTCTCTCCCCACCTTCCCCACCCCACCCTCCTACCTCACTGGCCATTCCTTCAATCTTTCTTGCTGGTTGCTCCTCAAATTCCTAACTTCTAAGTGGTAAGGTATTTTGAGGCTAAGCCCTCCATTCTTTTCTCTAGCTTCCCTCACTCCTTGAATGATATCCTCCAGGGGTCTGGCTTTAGCACCATCTATACACAGACGACTCTCATGTTTACATCTCAAGATCTAACCTCTCCTCTGAGCTCTGGGCTATTATTCTAACTTCCTACTTGACAAGGTCTCTGAATGTCTAGCAGATATCTCAAACCAAGCATGTCCAAAACAGAGCTCCCAGCTTTCCACTTGAAACCTGCTCCATTGTCAGCCTTTCCCATCTCAGTTAATGGCTCTGTCATTTCCCTATAGTCAATTCACCTTAGTTCCTTTCTCTCACATCCCCAACTCCATTCGCCTCCTCTCCTCCATACCCATATTCAATGAACTAGCAAATGCTATTTGCTCTACTTTTGAAATGTATCCAGATCTGAACACTTCTCACCATTCTCACAGCCACAACTTCAGGCTATTGCAATAATCTCCTAACTGGTCACTCTCCTCCTACTTTTTTCCCCCTTATCATCAGCCAAACTGATCCTTTTGAAAACATAGATCACATAACTCCCTGGCTTAAAAACCTTCAGATGGCTTCCTGCTACACTCACGATGATATCCCAAGTCCTCATTATGTCCTATATGGCTGTGTGTGATGTGTCACTCCCCTATCTAGCCACCTGATCTCCTCTATGCCCACACGTGTTCACCAAGCTGCAATCCCAGGGGCCTCTTTGCTCTTCCTTATAACACCAGACGTGTTTTCCCACCCTCCACCCCAGCCCCAGTGTTTTCTCTGGATCACGCTTGCCTTGGATTTTTTCATGGCTGGCTCCTCCTCATTCACATCTTTATTCAAATGTCCTGACCAACCAGTCTAAATACCCACTACCAGCACAGATTCACTCTCAATCCACATCATCTATAACTCTACCTTTACTTGCTCCTTGTGTCCCCCATGAGAGTGTAAGCTCCATTGAGAGAGATGTTGCCTGTTACCCCTACCATTGTGTTCTAAGCGAATACCCAGAATGTAATAGATGCTCAACAAATTGTCTTAATGAATTTGTCTCTTATCTTCCCCTTCAGCCTACAGCTCCAGAAGACGTAGGCTAAGCAATAGTAGATATCCACAGGTAGGAGGGTGGTAATTGTAACAAATTCATCCATGAGAAAAAGCCATACTTGAGTACCCAAAGGCCTCTGAGTCTAAAATATGACCATACAGAGTCAGATAAACATGTGCTCAAATCTCAACTCCGTAACTTATGTATATGTGACTTTAGCAATTTACTTTTCAGCGCTTCAGTTTGCTTCTCAGTAGGATGGAAATGCTACTACTTACTGGTTGTGTCATTGGGTGCACTAAGAACTTCTTGGATATAGTAGCCATGTCTTGATTTCATTCACACATTTGTTTATTCAATCAACAAAACATTTTTATCAAGAATCTACTACATTCTAGTCATTGGGCTAATTACTGAGAAGTCAACCATTCAACAGTGAGGAAGGCAGACATGAGCCAGGCCCTTGGGAGCTTATTGATTAGTAGACTATTATAAGAATGTGTGACTTTGGTTTCAATAAGGGAAGCACAGGGTAAAATAAGCACAGAACAGAGCGCTAAACATATTCTGAAGGGGAGATCAGAAACGGTTTCCTAAATTAAATTACATCTAAGGATGCATAATAATAAGTGCTACTTAGGAGGTGGTCACAAGGGCACACAGGAGTTGCAAAGATCTTCTGCTTTAGAGGAATGTAGGGAAGACACCATGGCTAGAATGGCAGGCTGCGGAAAAATGGTGGGCGAGGAGGCCACTAAGGTAGGCATGAGCTCTAAGAGAAGAGGTAAATAATGCATGGGGGATTTATTCCAAAACAACCATGTAGTAGTAGAAGCAATGAACTAGCTACACATGCATGAATAGATATTTAAAATGTATTAAAGGGAAAAGGTAAGAAAGAATGAGAACTATAGCACATTAACACATAAAATTACACAAAGTGATTACATATTTTATAAAGAATCACACATCACTGTACTCATACCGAACACAATCTAGTGGATACTTTAGGGAGGAGGGATGAGTGTGATAATTAGGAGCTACGAGGAAAATAAATTCACAAGAGAGGGACCTTGCACGGACTGTCAGTGAAAGTGTTCAAAGAACTAAGGAGTGAGTTAGCTCAGTTCTAAATCCAGGTCCGAAGTGAAGGAACAACTGGAGGGGTGAAGTGGGAGAAGGCCAAAGACTGGATCACCAGCAGTCCTAGGAAATAATATTCATGGGACATTTAGGGAAGAGTAAATGGCCCTTTATGGCTTGATATCCCCATGAGGCCACAGCCCATATCTGCTTTGCTCATTTCTGAACTATCCATTCCCCACCAACCAGCCCTGCTGAGGCCTATAGACCAAGAAGCACAGAGACTGGATGAAGCCTCTCTCTGCCTCACTAGATGGGGCCCCCAAAATGAAATGAAGCAAAGAAACCCACATAGGTGTATGCAGTTTGAATATACATTAAATTAAATCAATGTAGTATTTCCATTTCAAAATGGAGAAAACTACCTAGCATTATTACTTCTCAAAACAATGTACCTATTCCAGATTTAAGCTTCAGCAGCTGCTGGGCATTTAAAGTGTTCCTTTCTGATGTAAAGAGAAGAGAGTGCTGCTTCTGTCCCAGCAAACCAGCAACTTAGATATGAAACACCATGGACAAGAGGGTGATTCAGTGTCAGCACTGGAATGATTCCTGGCAAGTTTCTATGAGAAATACCCACATTATGGAATTTTAGACTCGGCCCAGAAAAGGAAAATACAAAACTTGTTTCATAAATATTTCATTTCAAAATGGTGAGCTTTAGTTTGGGCTTTTTGTCCTAAATTGTCCTGTAAAACATGTTTACTCTTTAGATGAGGAGAATGTCGATCCTAAAATACCCTTAATTCAAGCCATAAGCTATTACAACTCCATTTTGTATTTAATTTAGTCACCAAGTACCTCAAGAGTGGAGTATGACATATCCCAGGAAGCTTTATAAGTGTCGATCAAATCATATGACAGTGCCTAAAAGGGGAAAGCGTAAGTCAAGTCAATTTACCTACAAAAGAAGTAATTCTCCAGGTTTTTAAAATGTAAAAGACAGGAAATCCACAGATTTCTTGCAAATATACAAATACTGTGTATACATTTTACAACTGAGAGGATATTTAATAACATTAAACATTAAGTTTATACTAATTTGTAAATAACCTTCAGGTGAAATCTTTGTGAATGAAAGTGGATAATTTTCCATGATGTGAATCAGAGTTATACCTGAACTATACCATTAATTCACAATAGACCTATATAGAAATGAATGAAAAGCCTAGTACTAGAGGCTAGTGTAAGATACAGAGATGCTTGAAAATGCACTTTAATCTGAAGCAAAAACATGCAGAGGAAAGCCTGTGGAAATGGCAAATCATTTTATGTAGCTTTTATATCAATGAAGTTAGATCAATACAGGATGATCATATCAGGAATAAATAAAATCTACCACCCTTGGTTCATCTGAGTAGCAAAGTTGGAGATCCCCTCACTCAAGGCAAAAATGTCAGAAGTCACCAGGAATTTTAATTGCTCATACAAAATGAAGAGAAGAAAGCACAATATCTATACCAACTAAAAGTTCGGGCACTAGCTATTGTTCTCAGCAGTCAATTCATTAATTATGGTTCTGATTGCACATCTCCTATCAAAGCTAATTATTTATTTTTTAAAATGGTGTTGCAACTTCAAAGCCATTAGTGCCAATAAACAGTAATGTATTAGAAACGCCACAGGTGAATATCAGTGCTCAAGAAATTCAGTTTCGCCAGCATTCACCCATGCAGACCCATGGGATTGGTATTGGACATTTCAGTAGGAAAATTACTACCTTTCCCATTCAGAGTCTAAATAGAAGCCTAATTCATGAATTAATGCTTACTCTTTCCTGCTACAGATATTAGTTGTTATTCATTTCTAAGCTTTTACCATACCCATCTCTGCAACTATTTTTTCCTGAAATTTTGAATAGATTTGTCTTTTATCACTCTTCTCCCCAGGTGCTTAGAAGGATAAATACTATTATCAAGGTGTACTGCAAAAGTGAATACATTTTAATAGGATTATGATAACAGAATCTTTATCCAGTGACTATTGCAAAGAGAAGAGAGAAGATTTCTGCTTTCAGATTAGAGTACGGACTTTGAAATGAAAAGCGGATTATCTTATTAGCCTGACAACTGATGTACAGCACTCAAATTCCTGTTTCTTGTTTGTAAAGGGAATCATTTTACGTGAACATGCTTTTGACTAGCTACTAGTATGATATTCATTACAGCGAAAGAGCAAGAGAAAATACAAGGACTGCCATTCTGCACGTCTCACACCAGATGTGATTACTTTTTTCTGAAGCTGAAAAACAGTCAAACACCTCAGTAGCTAAAAATGTGCAGCTGCTGCGTGTAAGTAGTAGATACCTGAAATTGTCTACTGAAGCATACGCTCATGGAGATTGGTTAATGTTTTTAATTCAACTATAAAATAATTTAATGAGTCTAGTCTTTCCTACAGTTAAGAAAAACCATGTTTAACTGAACATGAACTAAGGGCTGGGGTCTTGACATTAAGAAATTGTTGATCCCAGAAAGACGTGGGGCTGTATCTGGTGAAATCTGAACACAAAGATCAGTCTGGGACACAGTAGATGGGCTTGAGTTCATGTCCAAAAAGGAGCATTGTTGAGGACAGCTAAAGCCAGCTCCTGTGAGGTCACTACCTAGAGCTCTGTTGGCAAAGATGAGGTGCAGAGAAGATGTCAACAACCAAAGAAGGTTGCCATTATAATGAAACACATGGGGATGATAGCTGATGCCCACTGAATGACTCTCCTCTCCCCATGAAGCAACCTTGCCTCCAACAGGACCAACCACCAGTTTTCACAGATATGCCAGGCTCCCTTCTGCTTGATTTCATTTAAATTTTCCTCTTGATCTGTGGTCTCTATATTCCAAAAATAAGCAGCTCCTCCATCAAGCATACAGGAATAAGAACACTGTCTATACACATTTACTTTTACTATTTTAAATTTAAAAATTAAGATTGTGATTTTTCACTTGATGTCATGGTTTTGAAATAGAGCTTAATAGTCGGTTTGCCAGCTTCTAAGGTATAAGGGTATTATAGAGAAAGAATTGTGCAATTGATTGGCAAGAAATTAAGAACTACAGTATAATAATAACTAGAGAAAAAGAGATATTCAAAATATGTGACAACCAGTGTCCTTGCTGCGCCAAGCACTAATACTTGGGTTGCTGGATTTGGAAATGGGAATGGGGAAACCAGTCCCAGAGAAGATGCTGAGAGAGCAGAGGTGAATGATCTTGTGAGGCAGCAGTTATTAACAGCTGATGTGGAATAACTTCAATACTGTAACTAATGATACAGGTACATATTAGATAAATATCAACTTGCTTATGATGAGAATGAAGTTACATCAACCAACATGGATAATAAAGAAACTGCCTCTAAAATGTCATTATTTGACCCATCCAAGGTCAAGTCCTATTTCCCAAAACAAAAGTCCATGAAGTTAAGACCTCATAGAGATCAGACATCTTTCAGCAACTCTAATCTCATTTTTCTGTTCTAAGGATTCTAAGGGATTCACAAGGATTCCCTGTATTCTCTGCTTCTAAGTGAACTCATCCCAGGTAACACATTGGCTCTCTCCATTTTGTAGATGTACAAAGAAAGACAACATTGAAGGATGGAATCGTGTAAGGTAGGGTCTGATATCTGTCCTCCTAAAACTTCCCCACTCTAGAATCAAAGAAATCATCATGGATGTATATTTAAAACTTCTAATAGTTAAAAAAAAATACAGATTCTGTCCAAAAAAAACTGCAGAAAACTGCAGAGAATTAAAACAAAAAAGATCCTGAAGACCACTGAGGTGCCTCTGAACAAATTTTCCACCTTCCTTTTCTATAATATCAAATCTCTGCTATCTAATATCTAGTTTCTACGTATCTGTAATATCTAATATCTAGTTCTTTTGAACAAAACACAAGAACCTTGAGGCCAATATTTGTCTTTGTCCCCAGTGTTGGTCCTGGTCTGGACCTATAGCAGTTTCTCAATCCATTATTGTGAATGAAGGAAACGTCACTTTGAAGATGGCTAGGAGCATAGAATTTGAACATTGCCAAGAGAAAACATGTAAAGGAGAAAAAGCTCTCGTCAAAAAGCCAGGAGGCCCAGACCCTGTTCCTTTCACTAACCAACTAATTACCTGTGTGACTGACAAAGGCTCTTTCCTGGCTGATATGATTTGGCTGTGCCCCACCCAAAATCCTTATCTTGAATTGTAATCTGAATTATAATCCCCACGTGTTTGGGGAGGGACCTCATGGGAGGTGATTAGGTCATGGGGGAGGTTCCCCCATGCTGTTCTTGTGATAGTGAGCAAGTTCTCAGGAGATCTAATGGTTTTATAAAGAGCTTCTCCTCCCTTTGCTCTGCACTTCTCTCTCCTGCTGCCATGTGAAGAAGGATGTGTTTGCTTCCTGTTTTGCCATGATTGTATTAATAAGTTTACTGAGGTCTCCCCAGCCATGTGGAACTGTGAGTCAATTAAACCTCTTTCCTTTATAAATTACCCAGTCTCAAGCAGTTCTTTACAGCAGCATGCGAACAGACTAATACACTGGCTTCCCCAGCCTCTACCTCCTCATCATGAAAATGAAGGTAGCCCCTGTCCTGCCAGGCTCCCCAGGTTATGGTGAGGTCAGTTTCGAGGCCAGGGCACAATACAGCTAACTGAGGTCACCACTGAAAGGTGGAGCATTTTATTGGAAGTGTGGGAGCCAAATCTTGACAAAAAGTTGTAAAACCTTTATACACAGAATGTCATCTATTATCGAAGAATTAGTTAGCAAAAGGAGTTGGAAGTGGTGATATAAAAGCCCCTGACTTTTCTCTTTGTAAATGATCAATCTCTAGGAAACTGAGCTAGATTTATTTTCAGGCAAAGGCTAGCTGGAAACAAGGAAAATACTAAATGCTTCTTGCCAAATTGTCACGAGAGTCTAATAAAATGGTAAGAATCCTACAGGCTTATATGCTAACCTACACCTGCTGACTGAGATGTGAGTAGGGGATTCTGAAGGATACAGAAGGTTAATACAAATCCAGGCATTTGCTTCATCATTGCTAAGAAGGTATGGAGGTGAAAAGGAATCAAAAAGCAGATAAAAATGGGAGTCAAAGTTTGAACTACCACAGAGGAATTTAAAATGAACTGTCATAACTTTGAGAAATAAGGAAAGTCCAAATAAGTCACCAATAAATTAACAGCCTAAACCAATTGTATCAGCTCATAAGTCCACTGAAAATTTAGCTATTTGAAAGTACATTGTAGAGATCATGAAACTTCACCCCTAAATACCTCAGCACATGTCTCCTAAGAATAAGAGTATTCTCTCGCATGACCACAATATACTATCCTGGCTTAAAAAAAAAAAAGTTAATTCAGAAATATTATCTTATAAACAGTTAACATTGACATTCCCCCTGTTGTTTCTAAAATGTCCTTTTTTTTTTTTTCTTTGAGATGGAGTCTCGCTCTGTCACCCATGTTGGAGTGCAGTGGCACAATCTCAGCTCACTGCAAGCTCCGCCTCCCAGGTTCACACCATTCTCCTGCCTCAGCCTCCCAAGCAGCTGGGACTACAGGCGCCTGTCACTGCGCTCGGCTAATTTTTTTGTATTTTTAGTAGAGACGGGGTTTCACCATGTTAGCCAGTATGGTCTCGATCTCCTGACCTCGTGATCCGCCCGCCTTGGCCTCCCAAAGGGCTGAGATTACAGACATGAGCCACCGCGCAGGGCCTAAAATGTCTTTTATGGTCTTTGTATGGTGTAGAGAGGGAAATCCAGGATCTAGTCAAGGTCCACATAGTGCATTTGGATGCTACGTTTCTGTTTGGTCTTTCCATAGCTAGAACAGTCCCAAAGATACCAGCCACTTGTCTTACAAAATGTCCCACATTCTGGATTTGTCTGACTGTATCCTTGTGATTATATTCTGATTTAACATTTTTGCCAAGAGTGCTATGTAGGTGATATTGTATTCATCTTACTGCAACTCATCAGGAAGCAGATAATGTCAAGTGGTGCCCCTCTTGATGATGCTGGGTTGGGGAAGGTGATGTCCTCCAGATCTGTCCACTGTAGAGGCACATTTTCCCCCTTGTAGTAATTTAAGTCATCTGAAGTGTTAGACTTTGAGAATATGAGAATATTCTGAATCTGTAAAATAATTTTAGCATTCATTGACACTCTTTGCTTAATTTATCAGAAATTTCAAAATAGATATTATTTAATTCCATTATTCCTTCTACATTTATTAGCTGAAATTCTGTGAAGCATAGCTTTCTGCACTACTCTTTCCTCCTTTCTCTTTCTTTTTAGTATCACTATGAACCCATGGGCTTTTAAAGTTTTTATTTAAAAGTTATAATATTTTAGTGCCATTATCATTCTGATATTCAAATTGTCCCAAAAGCCAAATGGAGTCCTTCAAGCTGCAGGGTGTGTGTGTGTGTGTGTGTGTGTGTGTGTAAATACCCATTTCGGTTTTGATAACTGTCTTAATTTCTGACACTGCAGACTCACTGCTATGGTCTGAATGTTTGTGTCCCTCTCAAATTCATCTGTTGAAATCCTAATCCCCAAGGTGATATTAGAAAATGCAGTCTTTGGGAGGTGATTGGGTCATGAAAGTGGAGCCCTTATGAATGAAGGTGGAGCCCTTATGAATGGAATTAGTACCATTAATCCCATTAGGGACCCCAAAGAACTCTCTACAACTCTTTCCACAAGCTGAGAATACAACAAGAAGTTGAGAAGTCAGTAATTGGCAACCTAGAAGAGGGTCCTCACAAGAGCCCAACCATGCTGGCACCCTGATCTTGGACTTCCAGTCTACAAAACCAAGAGAAATAATTTTTGTTAATAAGCCACCCAGTCTATGTTATTTGTTGTTAACTGCCTGAATAGACTAAGATATTGTCTCTGCCCTACACTTGTATTCACACATTTAATCCAGGAGTATTCTTTCTAATCAATGTTATTATAGCAAAAGCTGATGAATTATGAAGATGACAGTACTATTATTCTAAAAAAAAAGTCCTAAGAAAAATTCAAGTTACAGTTTCCATAGGTCAACATTAATTATATTAATATCATTTTGAAACTTCCTCAATTAATGCTTTCCACTATATTTTAGGGATTTTGTTTTTAGCTACATCTGCAGGAATTATGATACAAATCAACTGGGGACATTAAGAAAGAACAAAACTACATTTTATCCCTTATTCCTGAAAGCTAGTAAGGCTTTTATGTTATGTCCATATGAAACTAGACAACTGATCAATTTTGTTGATTCCTTCCAACTGATAAATTTTGTGAAAAGACAAGGTGGGAAGCCCAAGTCTAGGTCATGCAAATGGGCTGAGTCCTAGCTCTGCCCTTCAAGGGAGAGGCCTGGCTGTCCCAGACCTTGTGGGAAGGGTGACCGCTGTACCCTCTCCACAGTCCCAGACTCAACTCATTTCTCCTACTCTCGCCTCAGCTTCCTCACAGCTGACCTTCATTTCATTCCCCTCTCCTAATTCCTCCAATATGACACACCCATATGTGCCTCTGAGTTTTTAGCCCTGGACAAGTCTAACTTCCCTCCCATGGTGCACTGACTCCATGAATAGACCCAGACCAGTCCCACCCACCAACTCCATGGACCATATGCTTCTCAGAACTGACCCAGAATCCAACAATCTTGTACAAACAGAATTTATGCATTTCCCTTGATAACAAGTAACTAGGATGTGCCTCCAAGACCTGAAGGACAGGACTAGAGTAAATCCCCTTCAAGGCTCAGGATATAAAACCTAGGTCTTAATGGGGTTACCTCCTCTGTCATTTTCATGAGCTTTTTTTTCTGGTTTCTGCCAAAACTTGAAATGATCATATTCCCATGCTTTTATTCAGTGCTTTTCTTTCATGCTGGAGGCAAGGTAACCTCTGGAGTCACATAGACTAGCTCCTCTGATTACCAGCTGTGTGACCCTGGCAAGTTGCTTAACCCTTCTAGGCTTTGGTTTCCCTATCTGTAAAGTAGATATAATAATAGTAGCTACATCATAGGTTTGTTGTGAAGAGTGAATAAGGAACATGTCTATAGGATGCACAACGTCTGAAAGTGATAGGTCAATTATGTGAGCTCTTATTATGATTATGGCTTCATTCTCACCTGCTGGGCAATCTCATCAAAGACTTTCCTATTTTTATGCAAACAACTTCCAGATTTACCAATACCCTCTAATTAGTCTTCCATTCTTCCACTCTAAAACTGTCCTACCAACATGCTACTAGACTTTTCTAGCTTCTCAAACTCAACATTTCCAAACCGAATTTATCTTCTTTTAGTACACTCATTTTTATGCCTTTTTTTTTTTTTTTACTTATTTTTAGATAAAGTTTCCCTTTCCTTAACCTCCACATATTTGCACAGTGCTTCAGCCACACAGGACACACAAAGGTCTTTCAGAGATGCTTTACAGATGCCATTTTTCCCCACTACAAAACCATTTTTTTCCCCCTGTGTCTCCCGCCTCAACACTAGCTAGAAGGTCACCTTTTCCACATATCTTTCCCCCAAAACACTTGCTCCCGTAACTTCCCAGGAAGAATTGCATCCTCATCCAAATTCCCATGAAACTCTCCTCACGCTTCTTTACTGCCTATGTTTTTTCATCTGTAAAATAGGCCTAAAAAAAAAAAAACTTATAGAGTTGTTTGGAAACTAAATGAGTTAATACCTGTAAAGCAAATAGAAGCACAATCTAGGCCATAATCAGTGCTCAATACATTTGTTATTGATGTCATAATTTTCATATACCTTTGTTGTATCTTATGTAATAGTTTATTATAGATACTTTTTCTAAGTTGATTATTTATTCTTCTTCTCTACCAGGTTGTGTAAGGTTTTCTATAGCTTCTCTTACTTTCCCACAATGTTAGTACATAATAGATTGTGATAAACATTTGTTGAACTAAATTCTTCAAATTTAATAAGCCAATACAATGAAAAAAAACTGACCTTTCCCCTTGAATCAACAAGTTGTTTTATTGAACTAATTATTTTGGAAATTAATGGACATCCCTCCACTTCAATTTTTGTTTTGTTTGAATACAAGCATGAGGGTTAAATGAATTGCTGAAAGAAAAGATGATCATGTTATTTATTAATGACAGAAAAGTAGGTTTATTCTACTTAATGCTCTCCAGTAAGACAATACTCTTTTTTGTTTAAGGGCAAAAATTATGCTAACTCTAATAGACAGGGAATATTGGGTTCTTCATTTTGCATTAAAATCATACTTTCCCCACATTCTTGGAAGAAGTTGTATCCAGAAGGATTGTGAAGAAGAGTTAGAATAGGTGAACATTTGGGTAAAGAAGAATATAAAATACATTGGAGAAGGTGATGGAAATGGGAAGGATTTGGTCAACCACACTGAAAAAATGACATGCTCATTTCTAGTTGGTAGTTATATAAAAATAAAACTATCTAGAAAAGCAACAGTATACTTTTATACCACTGAAGAATCCCAGAATATATACACAATTAACTACAAAAAGAAATATCAAAATCTCTGGAATGCCGTATTGGCAGTATTTTTGGTGGTTCCTCCTGCCACAAAGCCTGGCTCTGGTGTCAGCATTCACCCTCCCCACCCTCAGGTGAATCTTGGCTTAAGTCATTCCCAATGCCAAGGTGTGGTTTAGGAAGGGGCCTATGGCACAGTCCTGGGCAATGAGGCACAAGAGAGTCTACTGGGAAGTTTGTCTTGCTCTTACAAAAGAAAGAGGATGTGTGAGGAGGAGCCATTTCATTTTCCTGTCTCTGAACATTGTAGTACACATGAAGATGTTGCACTCAGAGCTTCTGAAGTCACCACACAATAAAAGACACTTACAAGATAGCACTGAGAATGGCAGAGCAGCAAGGTGGGGGACTTGAGTCCATGACGAAATCACTGAGCCTCTGAAAAAAAGCAGGAGTCCCTCTGTCTCAGGATATCTTGTTACCTAAGATAATAAACTCTTAATTGTCTGACTAGCTTAGCAGATTTTCTATTTCTGGCCCACAAAAGTTTGTAAACAGACTCAGTATTCTGAGTGCTCTAAGTAAGACTGACATACTGATTTTAAGAGGAAACCTGCAGTTTAGTTGACTAGAAGTGCATTCATACTTATAATGACTATTCTAGAGGAGAGACAGTCAGACTTGTTGTACAACCAGTGAGAAGTAACAGTATAAAGAACACAGACTCGCGAAGCAGGGAGCCCAGGTTCAAATCTCACTTTTGCAGCTCACCAGCTATGGGGCCTTAGGCAAGATACTTTATTTGACTGAATTTCAGTTCCTTCATTGTAAAATGCCTACAGCAATACCTACCTCATAGGTTGATAGGGTGTACTAAATGCCATAATGTAATAATAAAGGGCCTGTCAAATAGGAACCCAAATAAATGTTAATTTCTCTTCCCCTAATTAATCCTTTGCCTAGATGAAACACTAACTCGGCTTATTAGACCATTAATTCAGACGCCTTCTTTCCAGCAGGAATTACTCTGTCAGCGGGGCTGGTGTCATCAAGAGTAATTTCTGCTGAAAAGTTTCCAATCTTCACGTTTCTACTGTGAAGCCTAGTGTGGTGCAGAAGGGATCAGGCAGGGTTACTTCCAACCATAGAGAAAATTGATGTGACGATAACCACAGTGGAAGGGTTTATACGCCCTTGATTGTTTTATTCTCACACCTTAAAAAAGGTATGTGGGTGGAATTAATGGGCTCCAGGGAAGTGTGCTTGTAGTAACTTTTCCTCCAAGTTATTTCTACATTTTCCATTACATTCCACCAAAAGCAAATTGTACTCTACTGATCATGATTACCAAGCTCCTGAATACAATTAATTAACACACTGACTTAATAATATATTGTGTTTGGATTATAAAAACAAAAGTAGCAGTTGGTGTCAGCAAGAAGTCCTCTTTATTTCTGGTATGGTAATACAGGCTATTGTAAAGGTATTCAACTTTTGCAATAAATAAATAGAAGTCATGTTTACCTAAATAGTCATTAGTTACATGCTTGTACTAATAATGAGGGTAAAATTGGCAAATATAACTGGGAGACAATTAGACATCAAAACACTTTAAAATGCATTTACTCTTTGACCTAAAAATTCCACTTTTAGGAATTTATTTTTTATAAAGAAATAAAGACTTGTGCAATAATTTTTCAAGAATTTTTCTTGCAGGAAGAAAACAACCTAAGCATTCAAGATCCAAAGATTAAATTAGGGAATGTCTACCCAATCAAATACTACACAACCATTGAAAATGAAATCATAGGAAAAAAAAATGTATTGACATGGAAAGATGCACATGATATATTCCCAGATTTTGAGAGGTCATAAACTGTACGTTCAGTGCTTTAGAGTTTTCATTAAAACATATTTATTTTTTTAGTTTCAATGGCTATATACCAAAACGATTATGAAATGCTTCTTCTTAAGGATTTTTATTCCATCTTGATTCTGTATTTTTTTTCAGTAAGTATAAACTGTGTAATAAAGCAAAATAATTTTTAAAAACTCAAATGAGAAATTAGTAAAATACTTTTAAGCTAAATAGCTAGTAAATAGACCTTTCATTGTTTATTATCTAGATTCTGAACTCTGGCTTCTCAGATTTCAGCCAAAATCTGATTTTTAAAGTTATAATTTAGGAGGCTGAAGACCAACTCCCCAGGGTAAGAAGATCATCAGGTTGTCCTTTTAGGGGAGGTGACTGCTCCCTCCTCGTCTTACTGATGATCATAAACTAGAAAGGTAGTGAACTCTGTTTTAAACTGGGGGTATTCTCTTCAGTCAGAAATGTCCAAGCCCCTACAATGACATGCAGGGAAGTTTAAAGTAGCTTTCCTGCCCATGCTTAGTTGGTTCTTTGTGTTTCCAGGGAAGGATCCTTCCAAAGAAAAGAAGCCAATTGGCACCCACTCTGGGATGCAGCTCCTGGCTGTCACCTCCAAGGAGACAAAAGTTCTGGCTTCTATCAGAACCCTGCCTGCCATGCTTACCTGGACCCTGATTTAGTTATCATATTATTAATAATTATTATTGCCTTGGGTGTTTATTGACCTTCTGCTGTGTACCATGCACTTTGCCAGGCACTTTTCACACATTATTTCATTTAAAATCTTAACAGCAGCCATGGAAGGTTAAAGCTATCATTAACCTCATTTTATAGATGAAGAAACAGTTTGCCCAAGATTATATGGCTAGTAAGGATGAGAGGCAAAATGAGAAACTAGATCTACCTGGATTTTATTAGAGATTCCTTAACCAATTAAATTTGGATGTTTATAATTCACTTTGGGGAGAAAGTTCAATTTGCCATTCCTGGGTCTTTCTAGACCAGAGTTAAAAGTAATTCCAAGAAAGTACTAAACCACTTCACATTTCACAACCAGAGGAGTGATTCTGCTGTATAGCCACACCCTTGAGTGCTGGTGGCAAAAAAAAAAAAAAAAAAAAAAAAAAGGCCAAGACACAGCCAAGGGTCCTTCTGTGTTCAGCTCCACGCTGACTTGCTTGTCGCTTAACTTTTCTAAACCTCAGATCCTTATATAGAAAATGAGCTTTATTCTTGTCCTAAATACCTTGTTTGTGAGTATCAAATAAGACAATGTGTGTGTAGGCACTTTTGAAAGTACAAAGAGCAGGAATCTTGATTACTCCTCATGCAAATCACTTCCGCCCTCAAAACTCAAAAGCAATGTAACTTTTATATAGCATTTTGCAAAAGACTGAGTGAGGGGTTTTAGAAATACAGAGAAACCTTAATGTAAAAAAGTCCCCTGTGTAATGTTTCCCCATGTTTAGCGTTAATAAGTCCTGAGGAAAAGTCATTGACTCAATGCTCCCTACCCCCATCTAATGCTTTTGATTTAATGTTTCCTCTCTAAGTGCATGAATTTTTGAAATACAGGAAATTTTGCCACAGGACTTAAGAGTCTCCTGTGACTTGATGTTAGGGTATCTCCTTAGTCATTTTGGTCTGTGCTCCCTGGGAGCAAATTAGAGCTTTGGCCGTGAGTTGATACGCATTCTGTTTTTAACTAAAGATGATAGTTGGCTTCATTACTCAAAAATATTATACCAAGGCTTAGGATTACATTTGCAAGGACTAATTTTTAAAAAAAACTAATATATGGTAGTAGAGGGAACAAAGGAATTTTTTATTGACCATTTTTTAAAACAACTTTAAGTTGTAAAAGCAATATATGCCCATGTTTTAAAATTCAAAGAGGGTACATAAAGTGAAATGGAAAAGTACTCACTCCACATACATTCCACTTCTGATTGGTAAACACTAGTTTCTCATACATGCTTTGAGAATTTTTCTATGATTATACAAGCAAATGGATGTAAATATATAACTATTTTTTAACACAGTATCATTTATGCTATAGACTGCCCCCAGAATGCTTTTTTCCTAAAAGTATGTTTGTGTAGTTTTTAATATTCTCCTGTATTGCTCAAACAGTTTTAAGCTCTCTCCTCTGCAGTATTCCATTGCATGGATATAACAAATTATTTCAATATTTTTCCCTGGGTGAATACTTAGTTGTTTATAGATTTTTAATAACACAAACAATGCTGCAACAAAAACTTCACCACATGTCTTTGCTCAGTTATGTGAGTTCATCTGTAGAAAAATTCTTAGAAGTAAAACTGATAGGTCCGAAGGGAGGTGCTAATCAAGTGTTGATAGATTTTTTTAAATGCAAATTACCATCTAAAGCTGGTTGTCCTAATTTGCTTTTCACCCACCCTTGCTATTGAGAGCCCTGCCTTTGCCAACAATGGGTATAGATGATACAACAATCTATTAAATTAAGATGGATACTATTAATTTTCAGTGGACACTGGATTAAAACAAGTATTTTTTTAGGTCTTAGATAACAAGAAACCGGAAATCCTTGCCCCTAGAGGTACTGTGAATCTCCAGGCCTTGAGCTCTGAGAAGAAATCACATTGAAGTGAAATAAATCTCAAAAGAGGGGCTTAACACTCATGGAGTGTTTATTGTGTGCCAGGCACTGTTCTAAGTACTTCATATACCTTAAGTCTCCTGTAATTCCCAACAACCCTATTACAAAGGTACTTTAGTCATTTCCATTTTACAGACAAAAAAAACTAAGGCACAGGGAACTCAATTCCCCAAGGTAACTCGGCTGATAAATGATAATGTTCAGATTTGAGCCTAGAAGTTTGGGTCCAGGGTCAGGTGCTTTTAATCACTTATGCACTCTGTCTCTGTGCTCCTAACGATATGCTAAACACATTTATTGAATACCTACCCTGTGCCAGGACTGACACAGGCACCGTCTTATCCTCATAGCAATACTAAGTAGTATTATTCCTGTTCCAGAGATATTAAAGTGGCTTTCCAAAGTGACAGCAAGGGGATGTGTACCGGGGCATGTCTGATTCCAAAGCCTGTATTTATTCCACTACAACATGCTTCTTTACAGGAACTAGTTGTCATAATATTCATTTTACAGATAAGAAAATCAATACTTCAGAATGAGACATATAAGGGGCTATAAATGGGTTCATCCTTGCTAACAAAGAGAGCCTACCAGGGAGCTCCATCACATCTAGTTCTTCCTTCATCAGACTGCCATACAGTTGGAATATTCATGTATATTTAATTACATATACATGGTCATAGAGTAGCATATAGTGGCAATTTGCTGTCTCCCATAAAGTATGAGCTCAAATTGTCCAATGTGGACTAAAATTGAAGGCAGAATTAAAGTCTCCCAATTCCAAGTATCAACAAAGCCCATTTTAAAAAAGTGATATAGTTAGGTGAGGATGAGCAGATGGACTCCCACACTGCAGAGACATACATCACTAGAATATGGTAGCAACATATTTTTAAGCTCAGTGAGAAACTCATTATCTGTCCATCAAAAAAATAGGTTTGGTGCTGGTTCCTGAATTTACAACTGTATTTCCTTACAGTATATAGGAAAGTTTGAGAGCCCAGGAAAGGTAAGAAGAGCAGTCCAAGGATGGAGAGCTTCAGAGGAGAGCCTTCTGGGTGGGCAAACCCCACCAGCCAATCACTGCTTCTGCTCACACCCTCCATGCCCAGCTCAATGTCTAAGAGCTCAGGCCCTGGGTCCAAATCCACTCTGCTACTTGACCACTGTGTTACCTTTAACAGGTTATCAAGCCTCTCCAGCAGTTTTCCTCATCTGTGAGATAGGCAGTAACCAACAGTGTCCGCCTCATTGATCTGCCATGAAGATTAAACATCATCCGTATAGATCGCTTCCCTGAAGTTTGGAGTTGGAGCACAGAATTACAAATGTCCACATACACAGACCCCTCCCTTTTATGTTTCAGTGTCTTATTCATTTTTTTAATGAAATCAGGAAAACATACTGTCCTATATCTAAGTCTGAAACAGAAAAGGGAATTTATACTCATTGGCTTACGATAGCTCCATGCTCTGGAGGTCAGAGTATGCAAATCTTGTATTTCTATGTCTGGCAGCCCTAGTTACGAATGAGGCATTAGATCTCTGTTATCACTGTCACAAAACAAACAACATGTTACCAGCTTATCTTTTGATTGTCGCAGCTTGTTAGGCACAAGTCAGTGTAGGCGGTTATTCAGTCAGATTTGGAGGTTAATTTGATTGTCTCTTAAAAAATTTTTTTTGTACACCATGGATGCTAACATAATATTACTACAAGGGGTTTCCTGCACTCTACAGTAAAACAAGTCAGCCTGGAAGAATATGCAAATGTGACTGTTATGTTGTTCAGTTTTCAGGGCAATTAAATATTTGCTTTGAGCTTCTCATATTGCATTGCAAATTCCTATAAAACTTACTACTCATTTCTGCACCTAAAGCTTATTTAGCATCAAGTCTTTGCCATTATTTCCGTTTTATTGAAAATTGAGTTTTTAATTATGTGTCACAATCATATATAATGTGAATCTTTATTTGCAAAGTCTTTTTTCTGTTCATGTTAAATCAATTACCTTTGCCCCTTTGTTAGTTGGGCAGTGGGAGGCAGCAGTTTCAGATTTCCTCTATGAGAAGATGTCTGCAACTCATGATAACAGTGTTGGCTCTTCTACCTACCTCAGGAACAAAGACCTTTAATTAGATGGGCCAGTCTTGTCAGCCTCTGCTGGGCAGGATCAGGCCTATATGAAGCCAATACAACTTCTTAAAAAAATAAAATATAATAATAATTAGTTACTCAAACTGGCTGTTAGAAATTGTGTGGATCCCAAAAAGGTGTTTTTACAGTTGAATTTAGAAAAAAGAACCTAAATGTTGTTAGAATGGTTGGTGTCTGTAAACATAGCTTTTGTCTTTGATGCCTTAATCTTTTGTTTAAAGGATTATTGTGAAAATCTCTAAATGACAGTAAATTAAAAATCAGGCAAAATTTGAGGAGCTGAACAAGCAGTGCCTGAGATGAAGGAAAAATGAAAAATTTGTGTAATATTCATTTGGGGAAATAAATGAGATGGTTAATCTGCAGACACCTCTTAGACTCTTGTCATCTTTCCTCGACAAGATCCTTCTGTCCATTTCTGGTTCCCATATACAAGCCTCCCATCACTCAATTCAAGTGTTCAAGTCCCATTTGAGTACTATCTTCCCCTCACATCTTCTTTTAATGAGCCTTAAAATTCTATTTTTCCTTCATATTTTTTCATGTCTTTTTTTATTTTTTACATTCCTAACTCAAGACCTCATTTCTTCTCACCTGGAATAGCAACACAGCCTTCTTACTGGTCTCCCTGACTCCGATTGCTCTCCATTCAGTGGAGCCTCCACATCGCAGCCTCATTCACCTTCATGCAAGCCTAATTTGATCATGTTACTTCTCTGATCAGATCCCTTCAAAAGAAAAGTTAAACTCCATGACCACAGTTCTTTGGTCAGCTCCAATTTACTTTTCCAGGTATATCTCCCATTAGTTTCCATATATTCTCCAAATATATGGAATTCTATATTCTATATTTAAAAATTCTATTCTATTCTATTCTATAAAATTCTATTCTATAAAATACCTATTCTATATTTAAAATATTTAAAATATTTAAAAATAAACAATTCTAATGTTCCTTAGATACAGCACTGAAATTGCTTCAGCCCTGAATCCAGATTGTCCATACAGTCAGATCATACAGGGTCTTTACATGCCATAGGAAGAACCTTGGAATTCATTCTTTAGGCTACAGGGAACCAATGAAGAGTATTATGCATTGGAATTATAAATCAGAGTTGTATTTCACATAGATGATGCTGTGGCAGTGGAGAGACTGAATTGGATGGGAGCAGAGACTAGTAGGAGGATGTACTGAGCAGTTCTTGGATTTTCCTGAGCGATAAGACTGTAAGAGTACATTTGGAGGGACTATGATGAGATCAATTCTAAGTGTGTTGAATATGAGGTTCTGGGGACTAGGGTGAGACAGGCAAGGTGCCTGAGGGTGCAAAACTTAAGGAGACACTTACTCTGAGGTGCCCACTCAGCACTTGAATGACCCAAAGCATACGTACTTCCTTAAATTCTTCACCCTAGGCACCTAGCTTGCCTTACCGCTAAGTTCCTATGATACATTTTGTAGAGATATCACCTTGACAGCCACGGAGGTACACTGCCCAGCTCTCCCTTCAAGAAACAACTTGCTATTCAGCTGTAAGAAGTGCAGTTAGCTGACAACATCCAGCTACAGGACCTTCAGGATCTCCCTTGACTTTTAAGCCACAGTCATGCTCTTTCAGAGAACCCCTAGCCAGCGATTGAGCATAGCAGGGGTACTAGGCCTGGTCATTTCTGCCCACTGTGAGACTCCTTTAATGGGCACTCTTCCCTCCAGAGGTTGCCATTGGGTTGGGTGAGA